>NW_023425404.1:87259812-87507610 GCF_014108245.1 Pipistrellus kuhlii | reverse complement strand
CTTTTTAATTTTTTTTCTAGAAGCTGCTCTATTTGGGTATTTTTTTTCCATCTTGTCTTCTAGCTCACTGATCCAGTCCTCTGCTTCTTCTAGTCTGCTCTTGATGCTTTCTATTGAGTTCTTCATAGTAGCGATGTCATTTTTCATTTCTTCTTGAGTCATCTTCATTTCCTCTTGTTTTTTTTTCATTTCCTCTTGGGTCTTACTCATATTGTCAAATTTGTCTTCCATTCTTTTTAGCCATCTTCTGATCGCTACTCTGAATTCTTGCTCTGGTAGGTTGCTTGCCTCTAACCCGTCTACTTCCTTTTCTGGTGATACCTGCTTTTCTTTCATTTGTGGGCTGTTTCTTTGTCTTCCCATGGTCTCTCTTTTCAGGATGTCTGGTTATGTAGATCTCTCTCTCCTGCATTGATTTAAAGGCACAAAATACAACACAACCAGGTACAACACACAAGGCACTGAACAGAAATATATTTGCGATATTAATAACCTCCAGTAAAGGTGACCACTAGGGAAAGGCAAATTAGGGAATAGGAGAGAAAGAGGAAGAGTAAAAAGAGAAGAGGGAGGGAGCAAAAGAAAAAGATAGGGGGGGAAATATATATATATATATAGAGAGTGTCGAAATGAAATTGGGAAAGGGAGAAGAAAAGAGAGAGAGAGAAAGAGAGAGAGAGAGAGAGAGAGAGAGAGAGAGAGAGAGAGAGAGAGAGAAAGAGAGGGAGAGAGAGAGAAGAAAGAGACTTAGAGATAAATGGGGAATAAACTATATATATGGGGAGAGAATTTCAATAGAACAACCACTAACCTCAGCAAATGCTGGCAGCAGTACCTGGAGAATAATACAATCAACAACACCCCTTAATTTCCAGCAAAGGAAGGGATAACAGAAGTAAAAAACAAACAAACAAACAAAAACCAATCAAATAAGAAAATACGAAGCAACAGCAACAACAAAAGAATAAGCAAAAAACTCTCACTAAAAAGCATAAAAATACAATATAATCAACATTCCCCCAAACAGCATCAAAAGGACAGTGAGGAAAACAATTAAAAAAAATTTTTTTTTGCTAGTTAATACAGCTCAGAGAGGGGTGTGTATTCACTTGGCACAAGGGATTGGAAATTAGATATATAAGTAGGGTAGAAATTTTAGCAGGGGGGAGACAGAAAGAGTAAGGAAAATCTAAAGCGGAACAGTGTTAAGATAAACAGGGTAGCAAAAGAGGGAAGGTTAGAAAGAGAGTGATGGTGTAAAGGTCTTGTTGAGATAGGGTTAAACAATGTTAAAGGAGAAATGAAAACAAAATGAAGAACACTAATTCCAATGTAAAATAAAGAGAAAATAAATGGCACTTAAATTTTTTTTTAAAATAGCAGTAGTAATAATGCTGATTGAATCTAAAAATGTAATAATTAAAAAGTTAAAATCAAGTGAGGAAAAAGGAAAAAAATTGTTTCTTAAATAAAAGATGCAAAAAATGAAAATAAAATAAAAAATAAAAGATTTTGCAAAAACAGTGTGCAGTTGTGAAGGCTATTCACTTCTTCTGTTATTCTGTTTGGCATGCCTGTTTCTCAGTCCAGACAGTATTGCAGTTCCCTGCGTTCTGCTGCACCTCAGTGTTGTAAACTAGTCCTTCATTTTAAGATGGCGATTCCTTAGTTTCTTGGTTTTTGATCAAATAAAACTAGTAATAAACACAGTCAGTTTGTACTCCAGCCCCTAGGTGGCAATGTTTTTGGATTGATGTCCCTGTCTTTTTGGCTTCCCTAGCCTTCTTTTTCTATGGCACTGAATACTTTTTTTTTTTCTTTTTTTTCTTTTTTTGCCTTGGAACTGAATCCTGGATGATTTCTTTCTGCTCTGCTTCTCAGCTTCCAGAAAAGCAGTTTCCCCCTGCTGTCTCTTAGGGCCAGCCAATCTGTTCGGTCTCTCCTTTGTAATCAGTAGCAAAGGGTTGCAGGGGAACCAGCTTAGGTGCGCAATGGGCCAGTCTGCGGGCACTTACAAACAGACTGCTTTCCAACTCCTTTGTTCTCCCTCCGTGTCGGATCAGAATGGGTTGCTCCCTAGAGAATCCCACTATTAACAACTTTGGGGACCCCCGTCCACTCTCTCAAATCATGCCAGACCCAACAGCGGGGGGCTTTTGTGGACACAGATTTCCGTGGTCCCAGCGCACGCGCTTTTGCCTCTGCCACCACAGAGGCAGCAGCTTCTGCAGCTGCCGCTTTCACTGTTGGGACACAGACACCCCCTGTTATCCCCGGCAAAATCCAACCTTCTGTGGAATCTGTGTGTCCGCACCGGTCGGGGCCTCCACAGTTTTGGTTTTTTCAGGTCTCAAGTTAGATCCCTAGTTGCAGCACTGATGTGGTTGTGAGAGGCAGCATGTACAAGTGTTTACCTTGCCACCATCTTTCCTGGTGTGGTCCTTTTTGGATTCCTTTTGTTTGGGGTTCTGTGCACTTCCTAGACTTTTAAGTCTATTTCTTTCACCAGGTGGGGGAAGTTTTCTGTCATTATTTATTCAATAGGTTTTCAGTATCTTGCTCTCTTCTTCTGGCACCTCCATAATTCTGATGTTGGTATGCTTGAAGTTGTCCCAGAGGCTCCTTACACTATCTTCAACTTTTTGGATTTTTTCTTTTTGCTTTTCAGGTTGAATGTTTTTTACTTCTTTGTATTTCAAATCTTTGATTTGATTCTTACATTCCTCTAGTCTGCTGGTGGCTCTCTGTATAGTATTTTTTATTTCAGTCAGTGTATGTTTATTTTCTAGTTGGTTCTTTTTCATATCCTCGAGGGTCTGGCTAAATTTATTGGCTTTTTCTAGGAAATTCTTGAAAAACCTTATAACTGTGGTTTTGAATTCTATATCCAGTCATTTATTTTCCTCCATTTCTTTCATTTGTGATCTGTTTCTTGGTCTCCACATTTTTGCTGCTTTCCTGAGTTGGTAGGGTAGCCTTGTGTGCTAGGTGTCCTCTATGGCCCAGTGGGTCAGCCTCCCCAGTCACCTGAAGTGGACACTCTTGGTGTACCCATTTGTGGTCTGTGTGTACAGTCTTGTTGTAGTTAAGTCTTGATTGTTGTTGGTATCCAGGCCGATTTGCTATGTGTATCAGCTGTGGTTATGCCAGGAGACCTGTGATGGAGACAGTCTTATAGGACCTGACTTGCAAAATTGCAAAAGTCTCAGTGCTCAGCTTGGATGGGGTGGAGTCTCAGGGTTGACAGACAGTCATGGCTTCCCATCAGCCCTGCCCTTGCATGCATGCCTCCAGATCTCTGCCTTCCTCGGCTCCCTTGAGTTTCTGCTTGACAGTTCAGATTTCCCCAGGCTCACCTGGAACTGGGGTTCAATGCAGTCAGGAGCTTCCAACTCTCTTCCACTAGGGAGAGCTAGCAGCAACCTCAACAGTCAGTCTTCTCTGAGCACACGTGTATCCAGATCCCTGCCCTCTGCTGTTTCCCTGAGTCTCCAAGTCTCCATGTGCCTTTCTCTCTACCTGACAGTTCAGACTCTCCCCATATGAGCCTGGGTCCATGGCGTTTTGCCTGGAATTGGGGTTCAGTGCAGTCGGGAATGGGGTTCAGTGCAGTTGGGGGCTTCCTTCCCTCTTCTGCCAGAGAACACCAGCCAGGCACTCAGCCACCCTTCCTCTCTGCACACATGTTTCTGTATCTCAGTCCTTTGCAGCTCCTCTGATTTTCTGTGAGCTCTTTTCTTTTCTTCTAGTTGTAGAATTTCCACTCAGCCAGCTTTCCTGTGGTTCTGGATGATATCTGTTCTTTTAGTTGTAGTTTTAAAATTGTTGTGCGAGTCAGCAGTTTAGGTGTTTACCTATGCTGCCTTCTTGGTTTCTCCCCAAATGCTGTGTTCAAACACCCATTTCCTGTACCCATAGCTGAAAGTAGCTGTTCCTTCCTTAGAACTCTGAGAGAAGTGTATCTGCTTTACATTTAGCCAACATTTGCTGGGCATTTACTGTGTGTCAGTCCTATTGTTTGCTAGGCTTGTGACATACGGCCTGGTAATATTTTGGTGGCAGGCACAAGGCTTATTCATCTTGGGTCCTTCATCTGTCCATGGACCTGGGCCAAATGGACTGAGCAGGAGCTTGTGGTGTGTCCCTAAGGGCCTTTGTGGCTGTGCCACTTCCTCTTCCCCTTTGGGGCGGGACTGTGGGCTAGGCCCAGGACATCTCAGGCTTTTGTGCTGAGGTGCCCACCTCTGGAGGCTCCATCACTCTAGGGCAGGGCCCAGTCTCTAACCACACATAACGTTTTCTTATGAACTGCATGACATTCAGCAATTAGCGATCAATTACTTGGTGGTACTGATAACTCTTCATTATCAACCAGCAGAGGTGGGCCAGCCAGTGTTTGTGTGAGTCAGCTAGACCTGGTTGGGTCATTGTAATCTTGGCTGTTTATTCCTGACCAGAAAGCTCAATAAACGGAAACCAGAGAAAAGGAGGTGCAGTCTACCCTCTCTTCAGACATACTGCCAGGGTTGGGATTGAAGGATGGGGAGGAGGGGGAATTGGGGCAGGCAGGGTGCTCTTGCTCACTCTCACCTTCCTCTGTTCCTGCCTTTTCTGTTCTGCTTCCAGGCTCTCTTGGTCTTGGGTCTCAGCCTTCCCATTTGTTAAATGGGGATTAGTCTCTTTGTGGGTTAACTGCTTTTGAATTAGATGTCCAGGCAGTCACTGACTTGTCATCATTTCTGCTTAACAGGTGGAGGCATTCTGAGGCTAAGAGAGGGTGATGGCCTCATGATGAGGGAGCCAGCATTGCAATCCCTAGCTCTGCAGAAGAGGGAGATGGTGGGCAAGTGGGCCGTGCTCAATCAGAAGACAATAGTTGCCTCACTAAAGCGCTGTGTCTGGCTTCTAAATGTGGAGTTAGGACTCAGTGGAGCCTGTGATAAAGCGATTTCTAGGGAAACCCATAAAGGAGACGGCAGGGGGGATATTTAACCTATTTAAGAGACAACAGCTGCCTTTTAGGCCCACCGGGAGCATGGGGCACTGTTTGTGGGGCTCCTGGCTCACATCAATGCTGGTTTATTAAAAATATTTCCTTTTGTTAGGGAAATTTTTGAACATACAGAAAGGTAGAGAGAATAGTATAAGAAAGTCCCATATATCCCTCACCTAGATTTTTGTTGCTGTTAATCCTTACCTGTGGCTATTTTCCCACTGAATACTTTCTGGTCCATAATATTTTATTTAACTCATTTATTTAAAAATTATTATTTAAATCTTTATTGTTGAGACTATTACAAATGTTTCCCTCCTCCCCCCCTCCCATTGCCCCCTTCCGCCTGGTTCCTGCCCTGCCCAGCCGCAGGCCCTCACTGTCTGTGTCCATAGGTAGGATCTCAGGTTAATATCCTCCTGTTCCTCCCGCCCCCGTCCCCTACCCCCACCCCTTTGAGATTCTCATGTCCCATGTTTCCATCCCTCTCATTCTATTTTACTCACCAGTTTATTTTGTTCATTTTATTTCTTGTTAGTTTATTTTGGTTTTTAGATTCAATTGTTGATAGATATGTATTTATTTTCATTATATTGTTCATATTTTAAATCTTTTTTTTTAAAATCTTTATTGTTGAAACTATTACATGTGTAAATGCACCATAGGTTTTTTTTTCTTCTTTACATAGGCCCTCTTTTCCCCCTCATTCCAGCCTGCTCCTGTCACATCCTACCAAAGCCCTCACCACACCATTGTCTGTGTCTATGGGTTATGCATATATGCATACAAGTTCATTGTTGATCTCTTCCCACTCACCTTCCCCTGCCTTCCCTCTGAGGTTCAACAGTCTGTTCTTGCTTCTATGACTCTGGATCTATTTTTTTTTTTAATAATTAGTTTATTTTGTTCATTAGAATTCACTGTGAGTGAGATCATGTGATACTTACTGGTATCTTTCTCTGACTGGCTTATTTTACTCAGCATAATACTTTCCAGATCCATTCATGCTGTTGCAAATGGTAAGACTTCTTTTTTTTTTTATACCATAGTTTTTGTATTCACTCATCTGCTGATGGGCACTTAGGCTGTTTTCAAATCTTAACTACTATAAATTGTGCTGCTATGAACACAGGGATGCATATATTCTTTCTGATGAGTGTTTCAGTTTCTTAGAATATATTTCTAGAAATGGGATGACTGGGTCAAATGGGATTCCATTTTTAATTTTTTTCCATTTTTTATTAAGGTATTATATCTGTACATATCTTACCATCACTTTTAATTTTTTGAGGAAACTCTATACTGTTTCTACAGTGGCTGCACCAGTCTGCATTCCTACCAGCAATGTACTAGGGTTCCCTTTTCTCCACATCCTCTCCAACACTTGTCATTTGTTGATTTGTTGATGATAGCCATTCTGACAGGTTTGAGGTGACATCTCATTGCCATTTTGATTTGCATCTGTCGGATGATTAGTAACTTTGAGCATTTTTTCATATGCCTCTTGGTCTTCTGTATGTCCATATTGGAAAAGTGTCTAATTAGTCCTTTGCCCATTTTTTAATTGGATTGTTTGTCTTCCTTTTGTTAAGTTGTATGAATTCCCAATATATTTTGAAGATTAATCCCTTATCAGATGTAAAATATGTTCTCCCATGCAGTGGAGTCTCTTGTTATTTTGTTGATGGTTTCTTTTACTTTGCAGAAGCTTTCTTATTTTCATGTAGTCCCATTTGTTTATTTTCTCCTTAGTTTCCATTGTCCTAGGAGATGTATTGGTAAAGATTTTGCTTTGAGAGATGTCTGAGATTTTGCTGCCTATGGTTTCTTATAGGACTTTGATGGTTTCATGCCTTACATTTAAGTATTTTATTCATTTTGAGTTTATTATTGTGTATGGTGAAATTGGTGGCCTAGTTTCATAGTTTTGCATGTACCTGTTCAATTTTCTCAACACTATTTATTGAAGAGATCATCGATGCTCTAATGTATGCTCTTACCTCCTTTGTCAAATATTAATTGATAATAGTGGCTTCGGCCAATTTCTGGGTTCTCTGCTCTGTTCCATTGATCTATTTGCCTGCTCTTGTGCCGTTACTGTTTTGAGTATAGTTGGTTTGTAGTATAACTTGAAATCTGGTATTGTGATTCCTCGAACTTTTTCTTTCTCAAGATTGCTGTAGCTATCTGGGGTCTTTTTTGGGTCAATATAAATTTTTGGAGTGTTTGTTCTAGGTCTGTGATATACGCCGTTGGTATTTTGATAGGAATTGTATTGAATCTATAGATTGTTTTGGGTAATATGGACATTTTAATGGTGTTAATTCTGCCTATGCATGAACATGGTTTATTCTTCTCCTTTTTCTTATCTTCCTCTATTTCATTTTTCAATGTCCTGTAGTCTTCAGAGTACAGGTCTTTTACCTCCTGGGTTAAGTTTATTCCTAAGTATCTTAATTTTTTGTGTGGCAATAGTAAATGGGGTTTTTCTTTTCTTTTCTTTTCTTTTCTTTTTTTCTTTTCTTTTTTTTTTAAGTTTCTTTTTCTGAGAGTTCACTGTTAGTGTATAAAAATGCTATGGATTTTTGGGCATTAATTTTATATGCGATGTTTCTGGATTCATTTATTAAATATAGTAGTTTTTTGATGGAGTCTTTAGGGTTTTCTTTGTACAGTATCATGACATTGGCAAATAATTAGAGTTTTACTTTCTCTTTTCCAATTTGGATGCCTTTCATTTCTTCTTCTTGTCTGATTGTTATGGCCACATCTTCCAAAGCTGTGCTGAACAAGAGTGAAGGAGGGTATCCCTGTCTTGTTTCTGTTCTGAGGGGAAATGGTTTTAGTTTTTGCCTTTGAATACGATGTTGGCTATAGGTTTGTCATATATGGCCTTTATTATGTTGAGGTATGTTCCCTCTATTCCCAATTTGCTGAGAGTTTTTGTAAAAAACCAGTGTTGAGTTTTGTTGAATGCTTTTTCTGTATAGATTGATATGATCATGTGATTTTTGTTTTGCAATTTGTTTGTGTGATGTATCACATTTATTGATGTGTGAATATTGTACCAGCTTTGCATCCACAGAATACATCCCACTTGGTCATGGTGTAGCATCTATGTTCATTAGGGATATTGGTCTGTAGTTCTCTTTCTTTGTCATGTATTTATGTGATTTTGGAATTAGGTAATTCTGGTCTCATAGAATGAGCTTGGAAGTGTTCCTTTGCTTTGAAGTTTTGGGAATAGTATGAGGAGAAGAGGAGTTGTTTATTCTTTAAATATTTGGTAAAACTCCCCTGTGAATCTGTCTGGACCAGGGCTTTTGTTTTCTGGGAGTTCTTTTTATTACTGCTTCAATTTCATTAGTAGTTATCAGTCTATTCATGTTTTCTGAATCTTACTGATTGAGTTTTGGAAGGTTGTATTTTTCTAGGAATATGTCCATTTCAGCCAGGTTGTCCTGTTTGTTGGAGTAAAGTTGTTCATAGTAGTTTTTTATGATCCTTTGCCTCTTTCACTTCTGATTTTGTTCATTTGAATCCTCTCCTTTTGTTTTCTGGTGAGCCTGGATAGAAATTCATCAATCTTATTTATCCTTTGAAGACCCACTTCTTAGATTTATTGATCTTTGTATTTTTTTTCAGTCTATAAGTCATTTATTTCTACTCTGATCTCTATTATTTCCTCCTTCTACTTGTTCTGGGCTTTTCTTGTTATTCTGTTAAGTGATAGTGTTAGATAACTTATTACTAGGTTTTTTTTTTTTTTTTTTTTTTTTTTTTTTTTTTTTTTTTTTTTTTTTTTTTTGTGTGTGTGTGTGTGTGTGTGTGTGTGTGTGTGTGTTTTGAGGTAGGCCTGTAGTGCTGTGAACATCCCTTTCAAGACTGCTTTCATTGTGTCCTCTAGATTTTGGATTGTTGTATATTCATTTTCATATGTTTCCAGGATGTTTTAAAATTTTTTTCTTTGATCTCTTTAGTAACCAATTTATTGTTCAATAGCATGCTATTTAGCCTCCATGTATTTGAGCTTTTTATTATAGCTGATTCAAAATTTGGTTCAGCATTTTAGCATCTATGTTCATCAGGAATATTAGTCTGTAGTTCTCTTTCTTTGTTTAATGCCATTGTGGTCTCATTGTGGTCTGAGAAGATGCTTGGTATGATTTCAATCTTCTTGAATTTGTAGAGACTTAACTTCTGTCCTAATATGTGGTCTACCTTTAAAAATGTTCTATGTGCACTTGAGAAGGATGTATATTTTACAGCTTTGGGGTGGAATGTTCTGAAGATGTCAATTAGTTCTATTTGTTCTACAGTGTCATTTAGGATTGTTGTTTCCTTGTTGATTTTTGCTCTAGAGGATTTATCTAGTGTTGTCACTGTGGTGTTAAAATCCCCTACTATCATTGCATTACTGCTGATCTCTTCCTTGATATCTTCCAGAAGGTTTTTTTTTTTTTTTTTTTTTTTTTAAATGTATTTGGGTGTTCCTGTATTGGGTGCATATATGTATACCAGAGTTATATCCTCTGTTAAATCAATCCATTTAGTATTATGAAGTGGCCTTCCTTATCTCTTGGTATGGCCTTCATTTTTAGGACAGTTTGTCAGATATAAGTATTGCTATCCCAGCTTTTTGTTGAGAAATAAGTCTCTAATCTGATGGGGGATCCCTTGTAGGTAACTTAAAAAAAAAAAAAAAAATATATATATATATATATATATATATATATATATATATAAAATTGATTTTTTACAGAGAGGAAGGGAGAGGATAGAGAGCTAGAAACATTGATGAGAGAGAAGCATCACCAGGTGTCTCCTGCACATCCCCTACTGGGGTTGTGCCTGCAACCAATGTACATGCCCTTGACTGGAATCGAACCTGGGACCTTTCAGTCTGCAGGCTGACACTCTATCCACTGAGCAAAACTGGTTTCGGCTGTAGGTAACTTTCTGTCTTTCTCTGACAGCTGTTAATATTTTTACTTCGTCATTGGTGTTTGCCAATTTATTTATTTATTTATTTATTTATTTATTTATTTATTTATTTTTAAAAAATGTTTTTCTTTCCCACTGAAGGTCCCCCCCCCCCCCCTTTTTTATTGTTTGGAGGATTACAAATAGTAGTACATATGTCTTTTTTTCCCTTGACCTCCCCCAGCCTCCCCTACCCTCCTGCATATGCCTTCACCTCCCCCTCTCCCCCCCATGTCTTGTATCTAGTATTGGTTATGTTTATATGCATGCATACAAGTTCTTCGGTTGATCTCTTACAGCCCCCCTGCCCCCACCTCCCTTGCCTTCCTGCTATAGTTTGACAGTCTGTTCAATGGTTCTTTATCTCTATAACTATTTCCCCCCCATTTCTTTTATTTGAAAAATCTTGCAACTGCAGACTAGAAATAAACATATAATAACAAAAAACATTTGAGTCCCAATTTCAGTGTCCAACAGTTCTGAGACCCAGTTTCAATGTCAAATAGTTCCTTATATGTACATGCCAGCAATGATATTTGGATGATGGACTAGATGGTAGCAATGCAGGTCTGACACTCTCTGGTTTGGTCCTGGGCAACCTGCAGCAATGCACAGCTGCTGACTGCGAGCGTGGCCAGGCGTCGTTAGCGTCTTCCATTTCTGGACTGTTTTTCCTCTTGTCTTCGTGGTTGGAGCAGACCTGACAACTCCTCTCTGTTGCAGGAATCCCCATGGTCTTGGAGTTGTTTTCTGAAAATATACAAACATATTCTCAACCAAAAGTTAATAAAGAAATCTTTTCTATAAAATTGACTTGGGGTATTTTTTATTTTTGCCCAAACAATTTTCCTTTGGCTTGTTTTGACACCATGTGTGATTTTCATGGGTGTCTTACTATTAGCATTACAAATGAAAATTAATTTTCTACAGTAAAAATTTTCTAGATGTAATTTACTTACAGAATATTTTTCCTTGCATGATATTACCATATTATCCCTCCTTTCTTTCTTTTTTTTAATGGATGCTTTTGTAAATTTTGTAATGCAGTCTTGATAACTTTATATTTTAAGTTTTTGCACAAAAATAAGACTGCTTTAAGTTCATTTCATGTTAAGCAATTTTACCGTGAAATGCACTACCAATAGAAATTTTAGTTAATACTTTAGGAACAGCTTTTTGTCCAGTACACTTAAATTTTCTTGGATGTTCACTGATTTCTATTAGCCAATTTAAATTAACCTGAAAACTTGATTACTATTTTACTGTCAACTTTAATACTCTAACAACAATCTTAGTTTACCCTGTAAATATTAGTAGGAAGGATTATTTGCATTCTTGAGTAGGCCCTGAGCATTCCTGGTGCTCTGCTGGATTTAGATATAGGGCAGCTGCTGTTGGCCAAGTCTTTGTCTGTTACCTGGGTCTTGATCTGAGCTGGGCATGGGAAGTGAAGCAGCCATGGGAGCAGGAGACCTCCCTCCAAAGGGGTGAGGGTTCAGGTCACTGCAAGGTTCGGGGGGGGGGGGAGTGGGGAGAGGGTGAGGGTCTATGCCCCACCTCTGTTGATCTCCACGTTCTCTCCTGATGGCCCCTCTATGACTGTGCCTGTGATAGGTTGTTCCTTCCCTGAGGAGTCTTACCCATCTCTGGCTAACCAGCCATCCTCAGGGGCCAAGCAGGGTGATTTGAGGTTCAGTTTTGTTTCCTTTATAGCCTATGCTCCCATGCCCTCCTCGCCCAGTTCCTGTCTTGGGATCCTCTCACCTGTTGACGGGCCCCAACACTGATCAAATATTTTGGAGGACTCAGATTTCTTCTCCAGGGAGGGCCCAGCTCACACCATTGGGCGAGAGACAGATCCATGGTACCAGCTACCATGAGGTTTCAACCTCAGCTTGAACAGAAAGCTCAGGCAACATCTGTGGGCAATTGGATTGTAAAAAGAGGGTCCCTCTTGGCCAAAAGGGCAAGAGGGGACAATATAGAATGCTCCAGTGCCTTAATTCCTCCTGAAAGGAACTAAATCCTTTCATGTCCTTTTTTAAATTGCTGTCAAACATTCAGAGAATTAGTTTGTAAGTTTTTTTGGGGAGGAGGGGGGTAATAATATGCTGCTGTGAAATATCAGAAATTATGACATTGTAGGATAATATTATCTAAGGATATTCTTTGCTCTGGACCCTGGCAATTCAATTTCAAACTGGCTGTCATTTTCTTTTTGTAACTTTATATAAACTTTGTCATGGAGTCAAGCACACAAATTATTTACTTTAGTTAAAGAGGCCAAATGTATTGACTTTCAATTACAATCCTTATGACTTGAAGGAAACCTCTCTTTACTTCCTTCCATGATAATTTTCAGACTACAGAGAGTTTCATTTATTTATTTTTTTTGTATTTATTTATTTATTTATTTATTTATTTATTTATTTACATATTTTATTGATTTCCCCCCCTCCCTCCCTCCCACACATCCCCTCCCTCCCCAGAGTTCCATGTCCATTGCTTGTACTTATATGCATGTATACAAGTCCTTCAGTTGATCTATTATCTCCCCCAGATCCTCCTCCCCTCCCCGCTGAAATTTGACAATCTGCTTGTTGCTTTACTGTCTCTGTATCTATCTTTTGGTTCATCAGTTTATAATGATCTTTATTATCCTCAAATGAGTGAGGTCATGTGGTGTTTCTCTTTCATTGATTGGCTTATTTCACTCAGCATGATGTTCTCCAATTCCATCAGGTTGCTGCAAATGATGAGAATTCCTTCTTTTTTATGGCAGCATAGTATTCCATTGTGTAGATGTACCATAGTTTTTGGATCCAATCATCTGCTGACGGGCACCTAGGCTGTTTCCAAATTCTGGCTATTGTAGATTGTGCTGCTATGAACATAGGGGTGCATATATCCTTTCTGATTGGTGTTTCTAGTTTCTTGGGATATATTCCTAGGAGTGGGATTACTGGATCAAATGGGAGTTCCATTTTCAGTTTTTTGAGGAAATTCCACACTGTTCTCCACAGTGGTTGCACCAGTCTGCATTCCCACCAGCAGTGCACGAGGGTTCCTTTTTCTCCACAACCTCGCCAACACTTGTCGTTTGTTGATTTGTTGATGTTGGCCATTCTGACAGGTGTGAGATGGTACCACATTGTTGTTTTGATTTGCATCTCTCGTATAAATAGTGACTTTGAGCATGTTTTCATGTGCCTTTTGGCCTTCCTTCTGTCTTCTTTTGAAAATATTCTATTTAGGTCCATTGCCCATTTCTTAATTGGATCATTCATCTTCCTTTTATTTAGTTGTATCAGCTGTCTGTAGATGTTGGAGATTAAACCTTTATCAGTGGTGTTATTTGCAAATATCTTCTCCCACACTGTGGGCTTTCTTGTTGTTTTGTTGATGGTTTCTTTTGCTGTAAAAAAGCTTTTTATTTTGATGTAGTCCCATTTGTTTATTTTCTCTTTAGCTTCCATTGCCCTAGGGGTAGTATCAGTGAAGAAGTTCTTTTGGCATACGTCTGAGATTTTGCTGCCTGTGGATGCTTCTAGTATTTTTATGGTTTCCCGTCTGATGTTTAAGTCCTGTATCCATTTTGAGTTTATTTTTGTGTATGGTGTAAGTTGGTGATCTAGTTTCATTCTTTTGCATGTGTCTGCCCAATTTTCCCAACACCATTTATTGAAGAAACTCTCTTGACTCCATTGTATATTCGTGCCTATCTTGTCAAATATTAATTGAGCATAGTAATTTGGGTTGATATCTGGGTTCTCAATTCTATTCCATTGATCTATATGTCTGTTCTTGTGTCAGTACCAGGCTGTTTTGAGAACAGTGGCTTTGTAATACAGTTTGAATCTGGTATTGAGATCCCTCCTACTTTACTCTTCTTTCTCAGGATTGCTGTGGCTATTCGGGGTCTTTTATTGTTCCAAATGAACTTTTGGAGAGTTCTATCTAGGTCAGTGAAATATGCCGTTGGTATTTTAATGGGGAGTGCATTGAACCTATAGATTGCTTTAGGAAGTATGGACATTTTGATGATGTTGATTCTACCAATCCAAGAACATGGTATGTTCTTCCATCTCCTTACATCTTCCTCTCTTTTTTCAGTGTCGTTTAGTTTTTTGCATATAGGTCCTTTACTTCCTTAATTAAATTTATTCCTAGGTATCTTAATTTTTTTGGTGCGATGGTAAATGGAATTGCTTTTTTAGTCTCTGTTTCTGTAGTTTCACTGTTGGTGTATAGAAATGCCATGGATTTCTTGGCATTAATTTTGTATCCTGCTACATTGCCAAATTCATTTATTAAGTCAATTAGTTTTTTAATGGAGTCTTTTGGTTTTTTTATGTACAATATCATGTCATCTGCAAATAAGGATAACTTTACTTCTTCTTTTCCAATTTGGATGCCTTTTATTTCCTCCTCTTGTCTAATTGCAATGGCTAGTACTTCCAGTACTATGTCAAACAGGAGTGGCGAGAGTGGGCATCCCTGTCTTGTTCCTGTTCTTAGAGGGAATGGTTTTAGTTTTTGCCCATTGAGTATAATGTTGGCTGTGGGTTTATCATATATGGCTTTTATTATGTTGAGGTATGATCCTTGTACTCCCACCTTGTTAAGAGTTTTTATCAGGAAAGAGTGTTGGATTTTATCAAATGCTTTTTCTGCAACAATTGATATGACTATATGATTTTTATCTTTCAATTTGTTTATGTGATGTATCACATTTATTGATTTGCGGATATTGTACCATCCTTGCATTCCTGGAATAAATCCTACTTGGTCATGGTGTATGATCTTTGTGATGTTCTTCTGGAGTCGATTTGCTAGAATTTTGTTGAGGATTTTGGCATCTATGTTCATGAGGGATATTGGCCTGTAGTTCTCTTTCATTGAGTTGTCTTTATCTGGTTTTGGTATTAGGGTGATGCTGGCTTCATAGAAGGAGTTTGGAAGTGTTCCTTCCTCTTGGATTTTTTGGAATAGTCTGAGGAGGATAGGTTTTAGTTCTTCCTTGAATGTTTGGTAAAACTCTCCTGTGAAGCCGTCTTGCCCTGGGCTTTTGTTTGCTGGAAGCTTTTTGATGACTGTTTCAATTTCTTCCCCAAGACACTGGTCTATTGAGATTTTTAGATTCTTCCTGATTGAGTTTTGGAAGTTTGTATTTTTCTAGGAATATGTCCATTTCCTCCAGGTTGTTCAGTTTGTTGGAATAGATTTGTTCGTAGTATTTTGCAACAATCTGTTGTATTTCGGTGGGGTCTGTTGTTATTTCACCTCTTTCATTTCTGATTTTGTTTATTTGGGTCCTCTCTCTTTGTTTCTTGGTTAGCCTGGCTAGAGGTCCATCTATCTTGTTTATTCTTTCAAAGAACCAGCTCTTGGTTTTGTTGATCTTATGTATTGTTTTTTTGGTCTCTATGTCGTTTATCTGTGCTCTGAGTTCTGTTATTTCCTTCCTTCTTCTTACACTGGGCTTTTCTTGTTGCTCTTTTTCTAACTCTTTGAGTTGTAGAGTTAGATCATTTGTTACCCTTTTTTCTAGTTTTTGCAATAGGCTTGCAAGGATATGAACTTCCCTCTCAAAACTGCTTTTGCTGTGTCCCATAGATTTGGATTGTTGTGTTTTCATTGTCATTTGTTTCCAGGATATTTTTAATTTCTTCCTTGATTTCTCTGGTAACCCAGTCCTTGTTTAATAGCATGCTGTTTAGTCTCCATGTGTTTGATTTCTTTGGATTATTTTTAGTGTAGTTAATTTCCAGTTTTATGCCATTATGGTCTGAGAAGATGCTTGATATGATTTCTATCTTCTTGAATTCGAAGAGACTTTGCCTATGTCCCAAAATGTGGTCTATCTTTGAGAATGTCCCATGTGCACTTGAGAAGAATGTATATTCTGTGGCTTTGGGGTGCAGTGTTCTGAAGATGTCAATTAATTCCATCTGGTCTAGTGAGTCATTTAGGATTGATATTTCTTTGCTGATTTTTTGTTTAGATGATTGGTCGAAGGGTGACAGTGGGGTATTAAAATCTCCTACTATGATTGTATTGCTATTAATCTCCAGAGAGTTTCATTTAAAAATCTTTGTCAGATGAAACAATTTCTCTTAAGGTTATGGTGATCACTTATATAGATTAGATTTAATATATATTTTTCTTATAATATTTTTGTTTATTAATTTATTAATTTTTATTTTTTACATATATGTCCCTATTCCCCCATTACCCTCTCCCCCACTTATGCCCCAGCCCCCTGTTGTCTGTGTCCATTGACTAGGCTCATATTCATGCACACAGTCCCTCTGTTGGTGTCTCCCTCTTACTCCCAAAGTCTCAGGTGAATGGTTGCAACTGAAAAGTTCTGTGTTTTGGGTTTAGAGCACATGTGTCAAACACAAGGCCCGCGGGCCAAATCCGTCCCGCCAGGCCTTGCAATGTGGCCTGCACCGCGCTGTCATCACTGCACTCCGCTGCGTTTCCATCACAATGACAGTTTATGACTGTTCAGTAAACCATTCGGCCCTCGATTTAGGCTGGATTTTAGATTTTGGCCCCTTCTCTGATTGAGTTCGACACCCCTAGTATAGAGAATAAAAACTAAGTCAAAACAAAACAAAAACAACAACAAAACTATGGCTTTCTCTTCCCAAAACACTGGGCTGCTCTCATTGCCGCTGTTAGTGGGGGCTGCCCTTCAAGGCACAGCCTCTCCAGCAGCCAGCGCCCCTGAGGCTCTTCCTTTTCACAGTTGGATATTGCACCAATGCCAAGGGATACAACTTTGGTACTCAGCCTGGGCTTGGATTCTATTTTTCTGAGGGAACTGATACTCCCATAATGCAGCTTTCTTCTTTCCCTCTTGCCCCTCCAGCCTGCCACCCCTCTCGAGCCCTGGCCACTGTTTCTACCAGTCTCCAGCCACTTTCTACCCTTCCTTGCTATAAGTTGCCCCCTCAGCTAGGCCCAATTTGTTAATTCCCAAGTGGATGTTCTCCAATGTAGTTGTATTTCCACTCTGGCTCAGAGACTAGGTGCTCTTTATCTGACCCTCAATTCTGAATGAGAGCTTTGCTGGGTAGAGTAATCATGGTTGTAGATCCTTTATATTCATCACTTTGAATATTTCTTGCCATTCCCTTCTGGTCTGCAAAGTTTTGGTTTAGAAATCAACTGACAGTAGAATGGGCACTCCTTTGTAGGAAATTAACTGCTTTTCTCTTGCTGCTTTTAAAAAAATATATATTTTATTGATTTTTTACAGAGAGGAAGGGAGAGAGATAGAGAGCTAGAAACGTCGATGAGAGAGAAACATCGACCAGCTGCCTCCTGCACACCCCCCCACCGGGGATGTGCCCACAACCAATGTACATGCCTTTGACCAGAATCGAACCTGGGACCTTTCAGTCCTCAGACCGATGCTCTACCACTGAGCCAAACCGATTTCGGCTCTCTTGCTGCTTTTAAGATTCCCTCTTTGTCTTTAATCCTATGATGTGTGTTGGTGTTTGTCTCTTTGGGTTCCTCTTGTTTGGGACTCTTTGCACTTCCTGGACATGTAAATATATTTCTTTCACCACGAGGGGAAGTTTTTTTTCTGTCATTATTTCTTCAAATAGGTTTTCAATAGCTTGCTCTCTCTGCTGGCACTTTCATGATGAGAATGTTAGTATGCCTCTGGGACTTACACTATCTTCATATTTTTGGATTCCTTTTTCTTTTTGCTCTTCTGATTGGGTATTTTGTGCTTCCTTATATTTCAAATCATTTATTTGATTCTCAGGATCTTCTACTCTACTGTTGAATCCCTGTAAATTATTCTTTATTTTAGTGAGTACACGCTTAATTTCAGACTGTCCTTTTTCATACCTTCAACATTCTCACTAAGGTCGGTGAAGCTCTCATGAAGGTCCTTGAGTTAGTTTATAACCATGGTTTTGAACTCTGTATCCAGCAATTTGCTTGCTTCCAATTCTTTCATTTGTGACATGTTTCTTTTTATCTGTATTTTGGCTGCATTCTTGTGTTTGTTTCTATGTATTAGGTAGAGTTGCTATGTCTCCTGGAATTGGTAGAGTGGCCTTGTGTAGTACTGAGCTGGGAACTCTAGTGTGCCCCTGTGTGGGCTGTGTGTACAGTCTTGTAATTGAGCCTTGAGTGCTGTTGGCATTTTTGAGAGGAATTGACTCCAGGCCAAATGGCGGTGAGGACCAGCTGTGGATACAGTGGGGCTGCTGGGCAGGAAACAACCCTATGAAGCAGGACTTGCTTCAGTAGGGCTTTGGTGTCTTTGTCTTGAGTGTGTCACTTATGGATTTGTAGAATTGTAATCTGGTATAGTCTGAAGCTGTGTACTGGGTGCACTGGCTTTAGGGCCTCCAGAGAGGTATAAAATCAGCCACTGCCTGGAGCCATTTGGCAGGAGAGACAGAGAGATCTACAGATGGCTGCTATTTGTATTGGTCTTGAATGTGCCCAGGTGAGGCCCAGCTGTGAAGCAAGGCGGGCTGGTGCTAGTGCTGGGTTTTCAGCCTTTTATTAATAGGTTTGGGGCCTGGTGTCATGAGCTTCAACTTGTTTGAGAGATTTTAGGGAAATCTGAAGCCTAAGCTAGGACAGGCCATTCATATATAAAAGTTGCTGCAAACAGCTTGGGTGGGGCTGCAAATGGGATGGGGCAGGGCCTAAGGGAATCACTAGGGTGGAGCAAACAGTATGTGCCAGGCTTATGGAGACTCAGATATGGCCCTGCCAGTCAGCTCTGGGACACGGGAGGTCCCGGCACAGGAACAATGACCCCTGCAAGCATCCTTGTGAGAAAGCTGCTTCCGAGTTCCTGCCCAGATATCAGACAATCCAGTTTTTCCCTGTATGTGTCTGGGTCTCCCAAAGCTGCTCTATTCAGAGTCCAAGTAAGTTTGTGCATTGGCCCCTTAAAAGGAACACCTGGGTCTTCAGCAGCCTCCTTGTCTTTTAGCCACAATTCCCACTGTGAAAACCAGCCCATAGTTAGGGGGATTTTTCTTCTCAGCTCTGGAACCCTCGGCTGCAGTTCTGGTGTGGGGCTGGGACTCCTTGCAGAGATGATCTCCCTCCTAATTTAAAGAACAGCACATGTGGGTGTCGGACCAGCCCATTCGGTATCTCCACCTCTCCTACTTTTCCTGATGTACTTTCTTCTTTACTTCTTTAATTGTAGGACTTCCATTCAGCCAGCTTGCAGGTGGTTCTGAATGATGGTTGTTCCGTATTTTAGTTGTAATTTTGATGTGGTTGTGGGAGGCAGCAAGTGCAGGCAGTTACCTACACTGCGCATCTTTGTTCTCTCCTCCATTGATTTTTAGAGAGAGTGGAAGGGAGGGGGAGAGACAGAGAGCGAAATATTGATGTGAGAGAGACACATCAGTTGCCTGACTCTTGCGTCAGAACTGGGGATTATGCCTGCCACGGAGTTATGTGCCCTTGACCAGAATCTAACCTGCAACTTTCAGTCTGTGGACTGATGCTGTATCCACTGAGCCAAACTGGCTAGGGTACCCTCACTTAGATTTAGCAATTGTTGACATTTTGCTATATCTTTTTTTCCTGAGCTATTTGAAAGTACATTATGTACATCATGGAATTTCACTCCTAAATATTTCAGCATCCATCTCTAAAAAATAAGAGACAATGTTTATCTAACCTAAGTGGTCACATATTTCTCTCATTTTATCCTTAAGAGATGAGGATGATGACAGATTTGGAGACTGTGGTTTGAGAGGTGGCCTGTCCTGTCCAAGGTCGCTATAGCAGAGGGCTTGGGGAGGAGACCTGTGATCTCGGAGGTGGGCTGCAGGTGTCAGCCAGGCCTGTCAGAGAAGGGATAGGAAGGATAAGTGATCTGGAGCTGGGCAAGTGGTTGAGCAGGACCCTCCTCTAGTGGATCCTCTGGCTCAGGCTGGAGGTTCCAGCTGGAAACAGGAAGCATCTGTCTTTTTAAAATGTATCTTTATTGTTCAAACTATTACAGATGTCTCCCTCTTTCCCCCATTGACCCCTCCACCCTGCACCTGTCCCCCATAGGCCTTCACTACACTATTGTCTGCCTTTTAATTTAATCATCTTTTCCTTTTGTTTGCTGTGGGGATTAACCAGGAACTGCAGCATCAGGAAAACCTAAAATAGCTTTTTGTGTTATTAAGTCATAATATAGGTGGGTACTTGGTACTTAGGAGTACAGAGCAGGGAGAGCCCGGGGAGTCAGAAAAGCTGCAGTAGAGAACTTGGATTGTTTCATGAAGAGGGAGTTTGACAAGTGAGCTGGGGCCAAGGAGGAGGAGACAGCATGTGTAAAGGTGCGAGGAGCTGTCAGGCCAGGGAGGAGGTGAGGCTGCCCAGTTGGTTCCAAGGATAATAGGGAGCCACGGACGTTTTCTGAGTAGAGGACATGTGGGGATGACCCCTCTGGCTCCACAGCAGGGAGTGCTGGATGGGGCATGCTGGCTGGGAGGCTAGTCTCAGGTGAGCTTGTGGGGGAAGGGAGGATGTGAGTTTGAGACAGACAAGATTGGAGTGAGAAGATGATCCAAATCCTGGTGCTTATCTCATCTCCTTGCTCTGTGGCTTCAGGTCTTCCCTGGACCCTGGGATGGGGGTCGACTTAAGGTGTATTTTCCTTCACAGTGTATAAAGTCCCTTGTCTATGACCCTTAGTAGATCTTGGAAAGAGCAGACACAGCAGCGGGCCATTCCCTACTGACAGGTGTAGGCCAAATTTGCCCAGTTGCTACAGGCAAGTGGGGATGGGGTGGGATCAGAATCCAGGACACAGGGCCTCTAGCCAATTGCCCACATCACCTTTACTACTCCTCGTCACCCTCACCCATCTCCTCCCTTACCCTCTACTTCGAAGCCCTGTGCTACTTCTGTATTTGTAGAGCGTGGGGCTTTTCAGAAGCATTAATGAGAGAAAATAAATTGGAATTGGAGAGGAATTATCACTGGGTGTTCTTTGAGGGGCGCCTCTGCCCTTGCATCTCCCAGCCATACTGAAGCAGCAGCCAGACCAGAATACCAATGAGTCTGGCCAGATAGCACTCACCAGCAGCAAAGCTGTTTTCAATGAGACCCGGCACTATTGACAAGGACTGAGTTCTCTGGGATGGCAGCACAGTCCTTGGCTGGGGAGGAGAGGTGGGTAGGGCCTCATGCCCAGCTCCCCCTCCACCTCAAGCCTTCTTCTGAGACACAGCTCTGAGCCAGTCCCGGGTGGGGTCACGCCTTCCTGCCCAAGGAGGAAGGGGCACATATGAAACTGCCAGTAGCTTCTCAGGGCCTGAATTCTTCAACTGGGTATTCAGGCACCTGTATGAACTTGACCCTCTTTGTCCTGAATCTTCCAGGAAGCCTTCCTTTATCATTGCTCAGCTCATATTGGGCTTTCCATTTTTAAACCTCTTGTGCTCCCTGGAGCAGGGGTACAAACCCATCACCCACAGGGACAGGTAGGTAATGAGTGGAGCAGGCTTGGTGTGGTGCGGTAGGGAGTGGTGGAGACTGGCAATGTGGAGGCACAGGGCACCATTTTGTGAGCCCTGCCATAGGCACTTTCACTCTCAGCTCTGCTATGGTAAATAGCTTTTGTGTCAGGGCCACCATTCCTATCTGCAGACCATGGGCGCTCCCTGAGGGCAGGCCCTGTTCTCTGTCCGGCAGCTTGTCTCCCAAAGAGATGGGCATGGGCTGGGCACGGAGGAGGCTTCCCATAAGGCATCAGAGGCTCCGGGGACCTGGGGAATACTCAGGGTAATCTTTTCACTTAGAGATGGGAAAACTGAGGCCTCTGTTCTGCTCTAAGCAGACTACTTCAGTGCTCTTTAATCCCCACACAGGCATAGGAGGGCAGTTTTTGTACCTCTTTTAGAGAGGAGGAAACTGAGGCTCAGGGTAGCTTGATCCTGGAGGACATAGCAGGCCTGTGCTTGAATCAGTCTGTTGGAACTCCAGTGCAAGACACCTCTTTCTGGAAGGATTAGGGGGTGCTGAGGCATGCAGCATCACCTGAGGTGGTGAGGCACATTGGTGTCCAGAGTATAAGCCCAGCCAGGAAGCCTGGGATCCTGGCCCAGATCTGCTACTAACTTCCTGTGCGACCCAGGACAGAGGGCTCTCTCTGTACTTCGGTTTCCACAGGTCAGACTGGGAGAGGCTCTGGAGGGGTTGGGACTTTGAGGGAATCACGGAGGTCATGTGGCCTTGGCCTGCCTGCCAGCCATGCTCAAGTGCTTCTGTTCAGGTTCTGGACTCCCTTGACCCCAGTTCAGACTCATAATGAAACCTCTGGCTTCCGTTCTCTCTCATGTGGGAGGTGGTGACTGCAGCACTGGAGCAGGCCCAGCTAGCGGTGTGGGCAGCTAGGGCAGCCTGTTCTTTACTCCCCGAGGGAAGGGGGTCGCAGATCACCGCAGGTGGGAGGACTGTCCAAACGTAAGGACTGTGCCTAGAGCCTCAGCCCTGCATGGCCCAGTGCTTTCACACACTCAAGATGGATTCACAGGCGTCAGTTTGTGTAGTCCTGGGCTGTAAGGTGGGGAAACTGAGACCCAGAGAGTCCGAGGTGAGACTCAGGGCTGCCACTCATCCACTTCGACTCTAGCCCGTCCAACTGTGCTCTTGCTCATCCCCATAAGGCGGCATCATCTTGGACTGCTCTTCCCTGCTCAGGGTTCCTGGCTGGGACCTGGAGCTCAGAACCTGTACTGGTCCCTGCCTCCCAACAGTCCCCTGATGTGCAGGCACAGGTGGGCCCCTGAATCTTCTCTCCTGGGGGATAGCCTTGTTCTTTCCTGCTCTGTGATTCTGAATCTGAAACAGTTATATCCCCTTCCACCAAGTGCATAAATTTACATCAGTTCTCACAGACCTCATAAGTCCCCCTCACTAGAAACTTGGGTTTAATCATTTTCCAAGTGGCATGGTTAATGATACCTGTTGTGCTCACCTAGGATAGGAAGCTAGGCATCTCAGGCCCCAGGCCATGCTCTTTCTGCCCTGCTCTGTTGCCTTATAAAGGTAACTGTGTCCCTGGCTAGGAGTCAAGTGCTGTGATAATCCACTTATCCTTTCCACAAAGTTTCATTTTCAATGCTTTCTCTGTGCCAAGCTCTAAGTGCAGAAAAGAATAAGGCCCACTCCTCACCTGTCAGCACTCAGAGCTTCGGGGTTAGGGCAAGACAGGGGTGACAAGGGTGGGGATTGCAGAGGGGCTTCTGATTCAGCTTGGAAGGAGAGGTGTGGGGTTGGGTCAGAAGAAGCCTCTTGGAGGACTTGGGGGCCTGGTCAAGGAGGGAGGGCACCCTCATAGAGAGAACCGCAAGTGCAAAAGCTTGGGGACCTTTTTTTTGTCAAGGAGGACGGGCGCCTGGTCTAACTGGAGGGTAGTATTAGGAAGCACTGGGTCAGGCATGAGGCTAAGTGCCTGTTGGGGATGGATCACTGGAATTTGCCACCTGTTCCTGGCCTGTCTTCAGGTGTGCTGGCTGCCTGTATTTCCTAACACACGGGCCTCCCGGGTCTTTTGTCCCTCGACACATTACCTCTTGACTCTCATCCTTGGAAGTGATAACACACATGCACATGCACTCACTCTCCTCTGGATACAAACACACTTCCACACACCACCTTCACAGTTCACCTCTCCAGACCCACATGAGCCCTCACTTTCTGTGAACACCGCCAGCTCTATACACCAGTCCCCTTCTGGCATCCACCCTTTGTCTTCACAGAGAGAAACACACCCCAACTCCTCTGTTATTTCCCCCCCTTTTCTTCCCCTGCACCAGAGCCCTGTACGAGTTCAGAGTTGAGCCCCAAAGCCCCCTCCCATGTCGCCCTCACCCCAGGGGTCCCCTGAGCCTCAGCCTCAGCCTCAGCCTCAGCCTAGGGTTTTTCAAGATTGTGATATCCCAGTGTTTTCTGGATGCTTAAGGAAACCTTCCATCTCAGTCCAGGGGAGTCAGAGGCCCTAGCTTTAGCCTTAGCCAGTCTGGATTGCCTGTATGACCATGGCAACCTCCTGTCATGGCCTTGGTTTGGAGGAGCTGCAGTGTGATCCACATTCTCCAGCATAGGGAGGCTCTCACCTGGTGTCAGAGCTCTGGTGTCCCCGAGGGGGCTTCGGGGTAGCCTGGACAGACCTCTTTCCTTTCACCATAACAGGGCTGCTTAGGTTTGCATATTGGGGTCTACAGCAGGATTTTAAAAAAACAACAACAAAAACCCACTAACTCTTTATTGATTTTGCTGGTTACAAAGGAAAATCCAAAAACATATTTGTGGATAATGGGGACCATGAAAGTCTTCTTGTCCCCTTCTGGATATTGCCTTTTGGGGCATATACCAACAAACTTATTTATAAAAATGGGCTCATTCTGAAGTATACTGTCTAGCTTGTTATTTTTCATATTGTTATACATAGAGGTGCCTCCCTCTGTCAAGTAGCTGCAGACTGTTCCATAGCATGGATATACTGTATTTTATTTGAACAGTCTCTTACTGACAAACATTTAAGCCATTTCTGATTTCTTTTCTACTATTACTAGTAACACTGCTATGAGCATTCTTGAATGCTCGTGTGAGTGCCTGTGCTGTCATTTCTCTAGAAGAGGTCCTAGAAGTGAGGTTACTAGTCGCAGGGCGTGTGGGTTGAAAATGTTATTCAGTATTGCCGAATTATCTTTCCAAAGGAGGAGCCAATTCCTGAGCCCTCATTCCCCCATTTCCTTGTCAGCATTGGTTGTTATTTATCAATTTATTTTTTCCCAATCTGATGGGCAAAACATGGTATTGTGTAATTTTCATTGTATTTCCCTGATTGCTAGTAAGGTAGAACATCTTTTCATATACTCCAATTGGCCAATTTAGTTCTTCTTCTGTGGGTTTCTAATTTGCTGTCAATTTTTCTTTTCTTTTGTCTTTTTCCTTATTGATTTGTAGGGGCTCTTTGTATACTAGTGGTATGTTCTTACAATATCTCACTTGCCCTTAACTTCGTTTATAATGTCTTTTTGCTGTACAGATGTTATATGTGTTTGTGTAGTCTGATATATCAAATCCTCACAGTATGCCTTCTGGATTTAATGTCTGGCTTAGAAAGGCTTCTCCCACTGCATACAGTTTTATTTCAAATAAGAATTTTATTGCTGAAAAATCTTTGCAAGGCCCAGGAAGCTGCAGTTCTGACTGGGGAGGAGGACTGGCCTACCTGCTAATATTCCATTTTTATCTCTGCATCTCCCCCTCTGGCTGGCTTGGGGTTGCAGTTGCTCTGTCTTTCTTTGGGCCTCTGTCTGTCCTTTTTGTTTTGCCCCTCCTTTCTGTGTTCCTCCTGTTTTCCATCCCCAGCTGGTTTCCCACTGGGTAGTGGGATGTGAAGGATATGAAGTGGCAGCTGTGACAACACTCCGTGGGTTAGGATGGATGGTGGTTGTCACGGAGCATCTGCCCCTCACATTCCTCCTGCCTCTCCAGCCCCAAATCACATGGACTGCTGGTGCAGGCCCTGGCCCAGTTCTCTCAGAGAAACACATTTTCTGCCAGGAGTCGAAGAGCAGGATCTGAATCAATCCAAGTTCCTCCTCCACTAGGAAGTCTTTCCAGATAGCTCCTTTTACCACTTTCACAGCCCTGGACCTGACCCCGTCCTTTGGTCCTCACGCCCCCATCCCCCTCCACACACTTCTGCATTTTCAGCATTTAAAAAAATTTTAAAAATATATTTTATTGATTTTTTACAGAGAGGAAGAGAGAGGGATAGTTAGAAACATCAATGAGAGAGAATCATCCACCAGCTGCCTCTTGCACACCCCCTACTGGGGATGTGCCTGCAACCAAGGTACACGCCCTTGACCAGAATCGAACCTGGGACCTTTCAGTCTGCAGGCCGACGCTCTATCCACTGAGCCAAACCGGTTTCAGCAGCATTTAAAAATTTTTAAAAATAAATATTTATTGTTCAGATTATTACAATTGTTCCTCTTTTTCCCTCATTGCTCCCCTCCACTCAGTTCCCACCCCACCCTCTGTCCTTACCTCCCCCACATTGTCCTCATCCATAGGTGTACGATTTTTGTCCAGTCTCTTCCTGCATCCTCAACACCCCTTTCTGCCTGAGAATTTTCAGTCTACTCCCTTTCTATGCCCCTGATTCTATTATATTCACCAATTTATTCTGTTCCTCAGATTTTTTTATTCCCTTGATCTTTAGATTTCCTTGTTGATAGCTATGTATTTGTTGTTCATAATTTTTATCTTTATCTTTTTCTTCTTCCTCTTCTTAAAGAATACCTTTCAGCATTTCATATAACAATGGTTTGGTATTGATGAACTCCTTTAGCTTTTTCTTAATCTGTGAAGCTCTTTATCTGACCTTCAATTCTGAATGATAGCTTTGCTGGGTAGAGTAATCTTGCTTGTAGAGTCTTGTTATTCATCACTTTGAATATTTCTTGCTACCTGCATAGTTTCTGTTGAAAAATCAGCTGACAAACCTATGGGTGCTCCCTTGTAATTAACTGTTTTTCGCTTGCTGCTTTTAATATTCTCTCTTTGTTTTTTGCTCTTAGCATTTTAACTATGATTTGTCTTGGTGTGCTCCTCTTTGGATTCCTTTTGTTTGGGGTTCTGCACACTTCCTGGACTTATAAGTCTATTTCTTTCACTAGGTGGGGGAAGTTTTCAGTCATTATTTCTTCAAAAAGGTTTTCAGTATCTTGCTCTCTCTCTTCTTCTGGCACTCCCATAATTCTGATGTTGGTATGCTTGAAATTGTCCCAGAGGCTTCTTACACTATCTTCAACTTTTTGGATTTTTTTTTTCTTTTTGCTTTTCAGGTTGAGTGTTTTTTGATTCTTTGTATTTCAAATCTTTGACTTGATTCTTTCGATCCTCTAGTCTGATGTTTGGTCTCTGTATAATATTTTTATTTTTATTTCAACCAGTGTATGCTTAATTTCTAGTTGGTCCTTTTTCATATTCTAGGAAATTCTTGAAAAACCTTATAACTGTGGTTTTGAACTCTATATCCAGTAGTTTATTTTCTTACACTTTTTTTTGTTTGTGATCTGTTTCTTTGTCTCTGCATTTTCACTGCTTCCCTGAGTTGGTAGGGTAGCTTTGTGTGCTAGGTGCCCTATATGGCCCAGTGGCTTGGCCTCCCCAGTTACCTGAGGTGGACACTCTTTTTTAAAAATTTGTTTATTAAGGTGGACACTCTTGGTGCACCCCTTTGTGGACTGTGTGTACAGCCTTGTTGTATCGATAGTTAAGTCTTGACTGTTGTTGATATCACTGAGAGGAATTGACTACCAGCCCAATTGGCTGTGAGGATCAGCTGTGTCTACGCCAGGAGAACTTCTGTGTAGAGACAGTGTTATGGGACCAGACTTGCAAAATTTCAAAAGCCTCTGAGCTCAGCTTGGTTGGGGCAGAGTCTCAGGGCTGAGCAGACAGTCTTGGCTTCCCATCAGCCCTGCCCTATGAGGCCCCTGGGTCTCAGTGTCCCTTGGTAATTGCTGCAAGCACCTCTAAGAGTAAGCCACCCTTGAGTTTTGCCTGCTGCCAGAAAGTCCAGTTTCTCCCCCAATGAATCTGAATTCCCAGATTCCTGCTCGGAACTGGAGTTAAGTGTAGAGGGGAGCTTCCATTTCCCACTCACGAGAGAAAGCCAGTGGTGCACTCAACAGTCAGCCCTCTCTTGCACACATACCTCCAGACCTCCACCTTTCGTGGCTCCCCTGTGTTTCCGCCTGATAGTCCAGATTCCCCCTGTATAAGCTTGGGTCCCCAGAGTCTTGCCTGGAACTGGGGCTCAGTGCAGTTGGAACTGGGGTTCAGCACAGTTGGGATCTTTTGTCTCCTTCCCGCTAGAGAAAGCCAGCCAGGCACTCAGCCGCCCATACGCATGTCTCTGTACCTCAGCCTTTTGCAGCTCCTCTGATTCTCTGTGAGCTTTTCTCTTTCCTTCTAGTTGTAGAATTCAGCCAGCTTTCCCATGGTTCTGGATGATGTTTACTTTGTCTTTTAGTTGTAGTTTTGAAATTGTTGTGCAAGGCAGCAGTTTAGGTGTTTACCTATGCCACCATCTTGTTTTCTCTCTGCCTTCTAAGCATTGAGCAACCTGGGGTCCACCTGGTTACCTCTCAGGGCCATGTTTTCTGCCTGTGAAAAATAGGTCCTGAGAGTCTGTATCAGCTGCTAGGAGTCATGGCCCATGTGGGATAGAGGAGAGGCTGGCAGGTGAGTCTTCCAAGCCCACCTCTAGAAGAGGTCCTCTTTTGCCCTCTCAGTATTAAACCCCATCCCAAAAGAAACAGATAACAAAAACAAAATACACTACAGGACAGAATTTGCAAGCAGCTGATCAAAGATATGGGGACCTGAGTTCCATAAGGTAAAGACTGATGACTAGGGCTCAGTTGTTCTCTGTCCTGCCCCAGGTCAAGGACAATGTCTGACTCACAGGAAGAAAGAATGAAAAATGTAAGAAGGTGCTGAATCTGGGGGAGGGAGGGCAGTCAAGGGCACTTTCCTCATGATTCCTCATTTCTAGGGGCTGGACTGCTAATGGGGACTTCTCTCCTCCCTATACCTCCTGGAGGTGAGGCCTCCTTGTGTGGGCTGATAGAGCAGTTGGGAGACAAGTCAGGGAAATCCTGAAGACTCTTTGAAACATGGCTTAGAAATGCATAATTACACTTTTTTTTGGGTAAATTTCCCTGATCTCCAGTGTTACGCCCAGACTTCGTGATCCCCAAGGACCACCAGGGAGCCGAGTCCAATACAATAAACAAAAGAGCCTTCTCCATGCTAGCATGGGCTCCTCCCACTCATGCCGGCGGCATGGCGGAAGAGAGCAAATTTCGCCCAGTCCAGGGGTTTTACTATGTTCGGTGGTGATGTCACTGCCTCGGCTAACCCTGATTGGTTGGGTGAGGGCTAGGGATAACTCCGCCCTGCGGGGCGGAGTTGGGAGCTCATCCTCGCCCCACTCTGCCCTTTCACCAGCAGCCCCCTGGACTTCTGTGCCAGCATCCTCCTTCTGACCACAATGGCCTTACTTTTCACTGAGCTTTAGGCAGGCAGGAATGATGTCCTTTACATTTTTCAATCCTAATCCTCAAGTATAAAATGGAAGGAAAGAAGGAAGGAAGGAAGGAAGGAAGGAAGGAAGGAAGGAAGGAAGAAAGGAAGAAAGAAAGGAAGGAAGGAAGGAAGGAAGGAAGGAAGGAAGGAAGGAAGGAAGGAAGGAAGGAAGGAGCAGGGAGAGGGGTGTTGAGTCAAGAGTTCAGGTCTGGGGAAGAGGAGACCTGGGTTCTGGGTTTGACTTTTTGGTTGATTTGTGGGGTGTCCTGAGCCCTCATTGGGCCTCAGCTTCCCCATCTGTACAGTGGGAGTGGGTCTCTCAAGCTCTACGATTTTGTTGACCAGAGTAGGCACATGTCTCTCTCTCTCTCTCTCTCTTTTCTCTCTCTCTCTCTCTCTCTCTCTCTCTCTCTCTCTCTCTGTCTTTTCTCTCTCTCTCTCTCTCTCTCTCTCTCTCTCTCTCTCTCTCTTTCTCTCTCTCTTTCCCTTTCTCTCTTCCTCTGTTCTCTCTCTCTCTCTTTTTCTGTCTCTCTCTCTCTCTCTCTCTCTTTCTTTTTCTGTCTCTCTCTCTCTCTCTCTCTCTCTCTTTTTCTCTCTCTCTCTCTCTCTCTCTCTCTTTCTCTCTTTCTCTCTCTCTCTCTCTTTCTTTCTCTCTCTCTCTCTCTCTCTCTCTCTCTCTCTCTCTCTCTCTCTCTCTCACACACACACACACACACACACACACACACACATCAGCACTATACTCATTGATCAGTGTCAATGAGCACCTACTGGGTGCCAGCACCACACAATATGAACCCACTTTGGCAGAATCATGTGATAGCAGTGTCACTGGAAGTCCCATCCTCCCCAGGGCACATGGTAATGCCATTGAACACGCAGGCATCAGCTATTCAGACCTCTGTGGACTCCTCTTAGGGGGAAGGAGCCAGGAGGGCAGAAGGGCAGGCTGTGATTTTCTTCACCCGCTTGGCTCTGAGGCCTGTAGGTGGAGTTTCATGCCCTTCCTGGAACTTGGCACACATGAAGGCCTTGTCTGGGAGAGCTACTGGCTCTGCTTGTATCTCATCCCTTGCCCCAAATCGTTATGTTCTGCCTGGAGTCCCATTCCCATAGCAACTCCATGGGGTGCTGTTGAGGAGAGTCGGGGAGCTTCAGGAAAGTTTGGGAAAAGGGAATGGGAAGCCCATTCATTATCTTGCAGTATGGAAGCTGGGGGCTTGGAGTGGTGCAGTGGAGATGGCTTGCCCTGCTGGCTCACGTGGAACTAGGCTCAGGTGGTCAGGAATCCTGCCAGCACAGGGCTGCCTTGTTGGCCTGGGCCTGGTTAGCTTGTGCCTGTCTACAAGGAGTCAATTTGGGCTATCACCAAGGACACTGCCTAGCTAGTTCTGGTCTGGAGGACCCAGGCCTGAGGAACTGCCCAGGCTCTGGCTATCCCTCTTTTTAGGTTGAGTCTTGTCCTGTTCTCGAGGATCAGCAGCTATTAGGAGGCAACTCTGGGGAATAGTTTGGGACTCGTACATTGTGGACTGGGCAGGCCTTCTCTTACAGGGTTCACACTACTTTGTGGCTCTGTTGTCAGGACAGGAAGGCCAAGGTAGGCCCTAGAACCTGCTCAGTGCCCATGTCTCTGCCTCCCTTTTAGAGGAGAAGATTGTGCTCCTGAAACAAGGATACCCTTGCCTCTAAAGAATCCCTCCATCTTCACCTACCATGTGCCTAGAAATTCTACCAATTTGCACCTTAGCCTTTTTTTTATATATATATTTTATTGATTTTTTTTGCCCCCCTCCCTCCATCCCTCCCACACATCCCCTCCCTCCCCAGAGTTTTGTGTCCATTGGTTGTACTTATATGCATGTATACAAGTCCTTCGGTTGATCTATTATCTCCCCCAGATCTTCCTCCCCTCCCCGCTGTAATTTGACAGTCTACTTGTTGATATACTGTCTCTATATCTATCTTTTGGTTCATCAGTTTATAATGATCTTTATTATCCACAAATGAGTGAGGTCATGTGGTGTTTCTCTTTCATTGATTGGCTTATTTCACTCAGCATGATGTTCTCCAATTCCATCCAGGTTGCTGCAAATGATGAGAATTCCTTCTTTTTTATGGCAGCATAGTATTCCATTGTGTAGATGTACCATAGTTTTTGGATTCAGTCATCTGCTGACGGGCACCTAGGCTGTTTCCAAATTCTGGCTATTGTAGATTGTGCTGCTATGAACATAGGTGCACCTTAGTCTTGATAGGATGTTGGTTTTGGAAGGGAGTCAGAGGCCTTTGGCATCATCTGCCCACATTATGGCAGCTGTCTCTGAGCTCCATCCATCCCATCTGGAAAGCCCTGTGAACCCCCTGGGAACCTGGGCCTGTGCTCATGTGCCATGTGGAGAATGAAGAGGGAAAAGAGGGGCTGGCCTGGTCTTCCAGGGAAGAGAGTGAGCTCCTCATCCTCATGAGGGCTGCCGGGAGCCAGGCCTGGGCTAGATGCCAATTTTCCATGGTTGCCTTTCACCACCCCCTCTTGGCCCCAACTGCACTCATATCTGCTAATCCTTCTCTGTGCACTGACTTCCCTTTGAGGGTGGATTACTGGGCACTCCCCAAGCCATATATTCATGAAGTCACAGCTGTGATGTGCTTGTCAGTTTGCTTTACACAGAAAAATAAACACATACCTATGGAACAAAAAATTTGCCTGTGCACTCTCACTGGCATGTGTCTCATACTTTGAGAAATGCTGATCAGATTGGAACCTCTTGGCAACAATTCAGACGGGAATTTGGGTCTTTGTTTAAGAGATTGGGGAAACTGATGCTCAGATGGGGAGGTTTTGCCCAGGGCTGCTCAGCCAGCAAATTTTCAGCCTGGTGTCTGTGGCCTTTCAGCTTGGGCTATTGCCAAAAAGACAGGATTCTCTAGTGTCCTCTCCCCCAACAGAGGTGGGTGGTGGGATGGTGGTGGGTCCCAAGTTACCCTTGGAGAATGTGCAGTGAAGGAATAAACTATAAACTGGAAGATGCTGGGAAGGGAGGGCTGGGAGGGTAAGAGCTGCAGGCATCCTGGGAACCATGAGGCAGAGGCTCGGGCACCTGGTAGGCATTCCACGTGCTCTGTCTGCTCCCTCTCAAGAACCAGCCCACAGGGATCTGCTTTCTGAGGCAGAGCTGGGAAAGAAGGCAGGCCCTGGTGGTGGCCAGATACCTACTATGTGCCAAGTTACAAGTCCCTTCTCTCTTTTTATCTTCCTAGCAGCCAGAAATGGTATCCCCATGTTATGGATGAGAGAAGTGAGGCTCTGAGACTTATCTTCCCAAGGTCACAGATCCAGTGGGCAGGGAAGCATATTTGGATCCCCGTCTGCCTGTGGCCAGAAACCCAGCATTTTCAGGGCTCAACTTATCACAGCTTGTGGCATGAGTGTGTGTGTGTATGTGTGTGTGTGTGTGTGTGTGTGTGCACGCAAGAGGGAGTGTGTGCGTGTAAGAGAGGTATGAGTGTTTATTGTGTGTGTTTGAGAGAGATGTGTTTATTGTATGTGTGTTTGAGAGAGAGATGTGTTTATTGTGTGTGTGTTTGAGAGAGATGTATGAGTGCTTATTGTGTGTGTGTGTGTGTGTGTGTGAAAGATGGATGAGTGTTTATTAACCAGCCAGGTGGAATCAGACCAACTGTATGCATAGCCCCCCGCTGCTCCCCAGAATCTCCCCCTGCTGCCCTATTTCAGCTGACAGCTCATCTTCTCTTTTTCTCACAGCTTCCTGTGCCTGCAGCTCTGAGGCTCTGGTGCCCATGGGCAAAGAGGGCAACTGAGTCAAGCCCAGGCTGACACCCAGCCCAGTTGCATGCCCCAAATGCCTGCCCGACCTGAGGTAAGAAACCATTCTGGGCCACTGGGTAGAGTGGGATCCCCAAGGGAGGGGCTATAAGAGAGGCCATTTGGGGGTAGTCTTTCTGGGAGTGCATCCCTCCCTCCCTTTCCTCATGAAGTCCAGTCTAGGAGGCTTGACAGTGTAGTGCCCTTTCTCACTAACCCTTCCTATACCAGGGCTCTGGAAGCCAGCTCAGAAGCCTGAGGCATTCTTCTGAGCAACAAGGTTTTATGGTCTTGCCAGCTAATGGGCTCCTGTGTGGTGTGGGAAGTCTCTAATGGTGAGCTGAAGGAGTCTGCCCTTGGTTCTGTCACATTGTTGACAAAATGTGTGCATGACTCCAGGTTAGGAGGGAGTAGGAACAGGTGGAATGAGACAATCAGGGTCCAAGAAACTGTTAAGAGGCTGGCTTTGATGTGTGGGGTTTAACGAGATTTGCAGACCCAGACACTGTCCAGGCAGGATGAATGTGTATGTGGCAGTACCGGCAACCAGGTGACCTTGGCTCTTTGTGAACAGAGCAAATAGCCTCTTGGGCTGTATCCCGAGGGGCAGGACACCCAGAATGTGGGAGTGTCAGGCCCTCCCACTCCATGTCCCATGTGAGAGAATGTGGAAACTACAGTAAGTCTAGAAGAGATGGGAAGTGGGGAAGGAGTGGGAACTGGGTTGCTGCCTGGCTTGACCCCCAGCTTGCTTGTGAACTTGGGCAAGTGACTTCTAACCTTTATCTGGGACAACCCCCTGTAAAGAAGACCCAGTAGTTCAGCAGGGCAGCAGCCCTCCAGCCCTTCTAAGGAGGGGTGACAGTTTCTGTAGGTGTGGCTGAGGCTCAACTGACACTGTCCTCTCAACCAGGAAGCTGGTGAGTGTGGCAGGGAGCTGACAGCTGGGTTTTCTTTCTAGGCACTAGGCCTTGCTTTGAAGTTCAGTTATCTCCAACAACATATTCCTGCTCATTAGTCCCTGGTGTAATAAGCAGCTAATTTGCCCCTCAAGTTTAACCTGTAATTGCCACTGAGAGATGGGGAGAGAAGATGCAGTCAGGGTTGTCTTTGAGGTAGCCAGGGCGATGGTAGGACCTGGGGCAGGAAAGGCAAGGAGGCAGGGTGGCCAAGCCCTACCCCCACCCTCAGCAGGGGCCACAGCAGCCTCCCCCACTGCCCAGGTGGCTGGCATTGTGGAGGCTCAGCAGGCAGGGAGCAAGAACAGGAGCTAAGAGAGAGGAGGCTGTTTTCAGCTGGGAATTGGGTTGGATGAGAGGATGCCTGGGCTGAGACTTAAAAATGTTCTATTTTTCTGATAATTAAAAAAATGCATGTGCTGTATAGAAAATGTGAGTGCTTGGGTGCTTATCCCATCAATCTTTTACAAAACATGTTTTTATGACATAATTGGGATCAAACTGTTCTTACTGTTTTCTTACCTGCCTTTTGCACTTAATACTATAGCAAGATAGTTTTCCCATCATTAAATACTCTTCTGTAATGTGATTTAAAAAAATTATATATATATATATATATATATATATATATATATATATATTTAAATACATATATATTTTAATATATATTTTTATTGATTTCAGAGAGGAAGGAAGAGGGAGAGATAGAAACACCAATGATGAGAGAGAATCATTGATTGGCTGCCTCCTGTACACCCCCTACTGGCATGTGCCCTTGACCAGAATTGAATCTGAGACCCTTTAGTCTGCAGGTCGACGTTCTATCCACTGAACCAAACCAGCTAGGGCAGCAATGTGATTTTTTAAATGGCAGTGTAATGTTTCAGCCTGTCTGAGCCATAGCATGTTTAACCAATTCTCTGTTGTATACTTTGATTATTGCCAATGGGGTATCATTATAAATACTACCTGGATGCACAAGATGATATATATACGGCTATGATGGGCAGAGGGATTTAGCAGAGGTCCCAACCTAAGCAGAGCTGTAGAGACAGGGGACTTTAGAGTGTTTGGGTTGGTGTGCTCAGGAGGGGGCAGGGCAGGGCTGGTCATGGGCAGCCTTGGAGGAATGCTGGGGAGCTGAGACTTAATTCATCAAAGCTCTGAAGCCTGAGTAAAGTCAGGTTTTTTTCTTGCCCTGTCTGCTCCACTAGTGCACCTGTGATTAAAAAAAATGTTTTATTGATTTCAAAGAGATAGGAAGAGGAAGAGAGAGATAGAAACATCAGTGATGAGAGAGAATCATTGATTGGCTGCTTCCTACATGTCCCAACTGGATGGAGCCCACAACCCAGGCATGTGCCCTAACTGTGGATTGAACAGTGACCTTCTGGTTCAAAGGTTGACTCTCAACCACTGAGCTCTGCCAGCTGGGTAGTGCTCCTGTGATTGGAAGGGGTGAGGCAGGATGGCGGGATTGGGGAAGGGCAGGCAAGGGTGGGGTCCCAGATGCTAAAGCCCTTGCTTGACCTCTCACAGGAGGAATCATATCTCTCTCCCCCGACAGCCCTGCCCAGGTCTACTCCTTGCAGGAGGGACATACATGCCAGTTCTGACCATTCACTGACCCCCTCATTAAGTGTGGCTTGTGAGTCAGGCCTCCTTCATCCCCTGGTGGGAATGGGAGGTGACCCAGGGCCCTGAGAGGCAGGGAGAGAAACTGAGGTGGGTTGTCTCCTGACCTTTGGGCCCAGTTGGTGGCCCCTCCCCGGTGCTCTCCTTCCTGTTCATATTCGTTCATCCCAGCACCACACACAGGCTGGATTACTCATAGGTGTTGGTTTCTTTCTCCCCATATTAGGGGTGTCGAACTCAATCAGAGAAGGGGCCAAAATCTAAAATCCAGCCTAAATCTCGGGCCGAATGGTTTACTGAACAGTCATAAACTGTCATTGTGATGGAAACGCAGCGGAGTGCAGTGATGACAGTGCGGTGCGGGCCACATTGCAAGGCCTGGCGGGACGGACTTGGCCCGCGGGCCTTGTGTTTGACACATGTGCCATAGATGGTGAGGGCTCTCAGGACAGATCTAGCCTGATTCACTCCTTTGTTCCCTTGTGGCACACACCAGCTGCTGTACAAGTTCTTACTGAAGTCATTAATTAGTTCAATGGTACATTCATCATTCATTCAACACAGACTTACTGAACACCTGCTTCATGCCAGGCCCTATTCTACATGCCCAGCATCCCTAGGTCAACAAGTTAGACCAGGTCATTGCCCTCATAAAGTTTAAATTTGAACAGCATAGTCAGAAAAAAAACCAGACAAGTATTAATATAACGTTAGAGAGTAATAAGTGCTGTGGAGAAAAATAAGGCAGGAAAAGGGAGTGACATGCAGGGGGAACCATTCTCTATAGGATGGACAGGAAAAGGCCTCTCAAGTGAGGTACCTTTGGACAGGCTCTGAACTGGGAGCCACGTTGGGGGTGGGGGGGCTGGAAACAGGGCTGCAAGGTGTGAATAGAGGTGATTCATGCTCACAGGCTCTTTCTCATTGCCTTGTAGACAATGATGGTGGCTGGTTGGTAAGAGTAGAAGTTGGCAGGCTGGTAGGAGGCCATGGCAGGGAGGAGGACTTGAGTATAGGAAACTGAAGGTAGTGAAAGACTGGCTGTGAGAGATCAGAGTGTAAAAACTGGTGGGTGGTGAAGCCTTTGACTGAGCTAGGCAACAGGGGGCCGGAGATGGGTGTGGAGGGGAAGGGTCTATTTGGAGGTGTTACATTGGAGATGTCCATAGGCAAGTAGAGGGGCTGTACAGACCTCAGTGTAAGGCTGCAGCTGAGGGCCAATGGGCACTGAGCATGCCAGGAAGGGAATCATCAGCATTGGGAAGGTTTAAAAGCCTCTGTGCTGGGAAAGGGTCATGGACAGGAGGGATCGGACCTTGCTGCTTGGGGTGACTCTCGCTCCTGGGGTTCCCTACCCATGGGCAGGCCTGTTACTCCAGCCTTGCAGACAAGCCCTTTGGATTTGCCAGCCTAGAGACACTGCCGCCAGCTCACCCTCTCAGTGCCTCCTTCCAAGAGGCCTAATGGTTGGTACTGTCATTCTGTAACATTCTTCAGGGTTGCTCTGAGCAGGAAGTGGGGTGCTGATACCGGGCTCAATCATCTCACCCTTCCCTCTCCACAGAGAGCCTCATCTGGTAAGTTTGTAACAGCCCAAGCCCCTCTGAGCACCGCTGATGGTCACTACTACAGGCATGCTTTCACTTCATGTTTCTCCTCAAACTGCTCCAAAACCGTCAGCTGCTCCTTGCTGCCTAAGGTTGAATTTCAAGTTCCTCCTCCTGGTTGTTTAAGGCTTTTCACCCCCTGGTGAAGGCCACTCTTTCTGCCCCCCTTCTTTCTAACAGGTGACTCTCCTCCATCCTCTACACAGCACCAGGCTCAGTCTCACCTTCTAGCACTTCCACCTAGAGGGCTTTCTCACCACAGCCAAATCCCATCTCTTCTCTGACACCTTTCCTGACTCTCTCACCCCCTATTGCTCCTTTCAATGGCTGTTGGTACCTTTCACCTGGTGGGCTACCTATCGTTTTACTGTCCTCATCCTCAACTTGTCTTCACCTTTGCCCTCCTCATCCTCTGTCTCTCATGTCTCCTGTCCATCCCTGCTCCTCACCCCCACGCACTGTTGCCAAAGCTCTTCCAAAATGGAATCCTGCTGAACCCATGGAGCTCTGGGTCAGGACCACCCATGGATGTTATTAAAGAGAGGGTCCTCAGGGGTCCCCCAAGACATTCTGATTCAAAGTCACTGTGGGGTTCCAGGAATCTGGATGGTTAACAAGCCTCACAATCACTGATTATGGTCTGCTGGCCTAACCCAGACTCTCACTTGGGGATTGCAGCTGTCCTTGTAGTCGTGCAGGGATGAGGACCTCCCTCTCTCCAGGGCAGCCCAGCCCTGAAGGTAGCTCTGATGTGGAGAAAGCTCTTCCTTGTGCTGACTTAGCTGAACCCGCCTGCCTGCCACCTCTGTGGAGGTCTAGGCTTCACATGGGGCAGGGCCTTGCTTGGCACTTGGAATCTCTACTTTTCCACTCCCAGGGCCCAGTGTGTTGTGGGGGGTGGGCTGGCATGTGATGAGAACTGAGGCAATATCTGAGGCTTGATGGGTGGAGGACTTGCTCCTTCCACCTCTGCCTGCCTGGAGCCTCTCTATGCTGAGGCTGTAGCTGTGGCCATATCAGCCAACCCTCTCTGAGTCTGTCAATCCAGCATCACCGTGTGTGTCAGGGCTTTGGCCTTGTTAGAGCATAGCCCATCCTTCATCTCACCTCATCCTTATAATAGCTATGTGGAAGGTGGATACTGTTGTCCTTTTCATTCTTCCAATAAGCATTTATTGAGCACCTACTGTGTGCCACGCAGTGTGCTAGAGATGATGGGAACAAGCCAAGGTTTAGAGAGGAAGGGGGTGGGTGCTTGTCCAGTATCACGGGACTGCTGAGAGTCAGCACTGAAATCCAGGTCTGCAGGTATATTGGTTTGCTAGGCCTGCTGAACAAAGTATCACAAACTGGGTGGCTTCAGCAGAAACCTATTGTCTCAAAGTTCTAGGGGCTTGAAATTTGAGATCAAGGTGTTTGCAGAGCTGTTTTCTTCTGAAAGCTGTGAGGGAAGATTTGTGCCAAGCTTCTCTCCTTGGCTTGTAGATGGCCATGATCCTCTGTGCTCCCCAAGCCATTCTCCCTGTGTGCATGTCTATGTCCTTCTGTAATGACAGAAGCCATGTTGGATTAAGAGCCACCCTCAGATGCCAGTTTTACCTCATCCTAATTAGCTAATTATGTCTTCAATGGTCCAGTTTCCAGGTAAGCTCACATTCTGAGGCAATAAGAACTCCAACATGTAACATTTGAGTGGAGGGCCACACAGTTCAACTCCTCATGGCTAGACCTTGGATTTCTGCAGCTGTGCACAGGTGATGGGGAGCATCTCATGCCTTGAGGTGTTCGAGGGGGAGGCGAGGCTGCCTAATCTGTCAGGGATCTAGAGGAGATTACTACGTCAGGGCTTCAGAGGTCTGCTTCAGCCAAGATGTTAATCAGAGCCTAGGGACATTCTCAGCTCTGTACACTCTGGTGGAAGACAGGTTCATATGATCAGGCTGGAAAGAGGAATTTCTGGGGCTCTGTATCCCCAGCTGGGTGACCTGGGGTAACTGCTTTCACTTCTGGGCCTCAATCTACCTAATTGTGAATTTGGGACCATCCTGCCTGCCTGTGAGAGAGAGAATAGGAAGGTCTTTGCTTTTGTTCATTTTTATGTATTTGCCCTACAGATATTTATTCAGCATGACTATTTGTTGGGCCCTGTGCTGTCCCCAGGGAGATAGATACTCAGGGCTCTGGCCCTCAAGACATGTACTGGCCAGGGCCCTGATGAAGGCCATTTAAGGTTATGCCCACTCTGGAGCCAGTCTACCTGGATCCAGTTCTAGCTCTGCTTCTAGCTAGTGATGTGAATTTATGCCATTTATTTAAGTTCCTGAGGCCTCAGTCTCTTTATTAGTAAACTATGGGCCCAGTGTATGAATTTGTGCACCTTGAACTGTGAGCTGCATGGCTGCTATGGGCACAGGAGTGGGTCTCAACCCACTCTGCAGCCTCGCTTGGCCCTCTCGCTTGGCCCTCCCGCTCTGTCTGTGGGTAACCCCGCTCCCACTGCTCCTCTGCTCCCAGGTGCTGATGGCGCCAGCCCCACTCGTACCTGCTGCTGATGGTGCAGAGTGATTGGGGCTGGCACCAGCAGCAAGTGTGAGATGCTGCCCCTCAGGAACAGGGGGAGGTGAGATGCTGCCCCTCAGGGGTGATCGGGGACAGTGCCAGGTGTCTGCAACAGGTACAAGTGCCGGAAGGGACCGCTGCATGGAGGAGCAAAGAATTTTCAGTAACCACCAGAGGTACCGGCGCCTTGCCTTGGTTTGGCATCTCTGCTCACCTGCTCCACCATCCTGCCACAGCCGATGCCCACCATGTTCCGCGCGCCTTCTGGTTTGTCAGCACACGTCACAGCAACCAGTTGTTTGGATGGTCAGTTGTTATGCTGTTTGCTATATTTGCATATTAGCTTCTTATTATTATATTAATATATAGGATTGGGAATGAAAATAGCATCTACCTTGTATGGATTAAGTAGGTTAGTTTATGTAAAGGGCTTAGAGCAGTATCTGTCACATAGTAAATGTTTAATAGATATAATTCTAAGTCATAGCTATACACAATATGATAGAGGGCGGAATGGGGAGTTGTACAACGAGTGTTAAGTAGGCTGTGTGGTCCCTGCCTGTCATCCTGTTAACCCTTTAATCATTTGCCACCCTTTGCTCCAAGGGCACTTTGGGTGTGGGTAGAGAGGGAGATATATGGAGCAGGCAGGCCCAAAGGAAGAGGTTGGAGGCCTCACAGTCGTGGGTAGAAATCTGTGGGTCAGTGCACATGGGGCTGGGTGGGGCCACTCCTGCCTCTGCTCCCTGGGAAGGGGTGCCCAGGTGTCAGGTGTTTGGCTTTGTTAACTTTTGTGTTTAGTTGGCAGGTTTTGGGGGAGAGTAGATAGGAAGCAAAATTAGAATTTCTCTTTGAGAACTTAAAAACTTCCCAATTAAAGGATTCTTATTTGTGAGGTACCTTAGAGGCCGTTTCCCTCAAAAGGCTTTTCTGAGTCATAAAGGGCTGGAGCTGTATTGGAGAGACCAATTGGAGCCTGAGCTGCAGATGTAAGGTGTGAGGAGGTGTTGCTGAAGATGCGCCAGGACCTTGAGAACTATGGCTGTGTGGTGGGGATGGGGGAAACCTGCAGATCCTTTCTGCACAGCATTGGGTGGTGGGAGAGGTGGGGGGGGGGAGGGTGGTAGGGATAGGGGGGATTGCAGAGGGCAAAGAGAGTTGAGGTGAAAGTTCTCACCCCTACTCCCCTTTCTGCACAGCCCTTAGTATCTTTTGGCCCAAGACTGAATTGCATATATGGATGCCCTTCATCAGGGATCCATTGTCTTCCACAGCCCACCTTCTTTTCTTTCATTCAGGCCAGGACAAAGTTGGGAGGAAGCTGAATATGCTGAAGACAGTTTGTAATGGTGGATATGGACTGTGTAAGATTGGAGTTATTCAAGTAACAGGAAGATGCAGAGAGCAAGAGGGGAGTTTATTTGAGGGGATGGGGGATGGAGCCAGAACTGAGTAAGGTTAGGACTCAGTCCACTATCCTCGGGGTTGAATTTTATGTGCAAAAACCTCAAAGGGAGGATGCTGGGGGATGTAGGTGTTCTAGTCTGATTGGATGGAGTTCATTGTCCTTCAGACTGATTAGAGCTGCTATTGAGGCTGTGGGCTGTAAGCAGTTGTTATTGTTGGCCTGCTGTCTCGCCCTGGGTGCGACTGCCTACTGCTGTGCTGGACAGAGTGACCGCTGGCTGTTCCACAAAATGAGGCTGGGGCCACTTTCTCATTTGGGACCTTTTAGTCCACCTGAGCCAATACTCTCTGCTGGCCAGTCAAACTGGACTTTGGGCTCAGGAGCAGCCTGTCTGGAAGGGGGTAGCATCCTCTTGGCTTCTGAGACCCCAAGCTCCCTGGAACCCATGCTATGGCCACTGCTCTGACCCAGCTGGCCAGGTGACATTCTGGGTATGGTATTGTTGCTGTTTGGTAGGGTGTCCACTTGCATGTTAGCCTGGTATCTCCACTCAATGCTGCCTAGCTCTTTTTCTGGGAAACCAGATAGTTTCTGCTTGGGTTGGGTGACCTGAGAGAGGTACATCCTTAGATCTAGCTGGAGTAAGCTAGCCTCGTGTATGTGGATTCAAGTAATTATTACCTGAATCCCACAGACAGATGAGGGGGCAATGAAGTGAGGTTACCCCTTAACACAGAAAGGGTTCTTGCTAAAAGGTGTATCTCTTCCTCTGTCCCCTGAGGCCTTCCAGTTAACCTAGCAGTGAGGAGCTGAAGAGGACATTGACAAGATCCTCTGCTCAGTGTGCCATCCATGCCTTTACCCTAAATCCCTCAAGGGTTCACCTTGAGGCATTGCCAAGGTAATTTGAGGAGACTTTGCCACAGTCCAGGCAGTGGCTCTGCTGTCCAGGTGGAGGGTGGGCCACCAGGGAGGGCAAGATGGGACCTGCAGATCCTGTGAGGCAGGTCTTGCACATGTGTCCTGACAAGGCTGAACCCACACAGCCTTCCTCTGACCAGTGGCATCTAGAGGAGGGAGCAAGAACATGAGTGACACTAGATAGGAAAACCTGGAGAGCTCAGTGCCGTCTCCTACTGATATCTGGTGTGTGTGTGACACTCTCCACCCTGACCCATTAACAAACAGAGAAATAAATGAACAAGTATTCAACCCACCAAATATTCCTTCTGCTCTGAGCATGGGAATATGATTTTCCCCTGGAGCACATTGCTACAGCCAAACCTGCTCCCCCAAAACTGCTTGACATTCTGGAAAGCTTGCTGATTTCAAGTCCTTTTCCTTTCTGCCTCCTGTCCCCAGCCCCCAGGCTGCTTCCCTTTGCCTTCCCTGTGTTTGGTCTCAGGGGAACCAGAGAAAGGGGAGGTTCCTGGGGGGAAGCGGCTCAGGGGTATAGAGGGTAAGGGGCTCTTGGTGTGCTGAGCATGAATTAAATGCCCAGGGCTTACAGAAAGGACCCGTGGCCTCCTGTGGAGGCGGCCGCACACATGCTGTGTGACTTTGGTCTAGTCACTGCCCCTTTTAGCCTTTAGTGTACCCTGACAAACACACCATCCCATGTGAATGCACTTTGTGGTACACAGAGTGCTGTGTAAGTGGGAACCACTTCCTTCTGAGGACACAGTGTGCAGGGAATGGGCTGCTTCCCTCATCTCACCACAGGCTTTTCTGTGGAGCCTTTGGACTCAGGGTTAATAGCCCTGCTTCTAAATCCTTTAGAGCACATCTAAGTTTCTTAAAGCAAATTAATTTAAATTCACTCTAATTAAACATGTCATTAAAATGTATATTTATTAATATTTATAGACCTTTTCTCTCTCTGCACATTCTGATCATTTCTGTCATTCAGAGACCAGGTTTCCACTTGCAGGCAGCCCCTTAGGGGTGGTAGCCTGGTGTGAGGGTCTTTGCACGTTGACTCTGCTGGCTCTGGCCAGGCTGTCATTACCTTTAGTGGAGACAGAAGAGGGAAGCCTGGATCTGGCGTTAAGGAGCCATGAGATTCCAGCCTTTTCCCCTGTCTAAGGGGTCTGCCGTACTTTGTGAAAGATCTCAAGTCCCTCAACCCTACAACTGCCTCTGTGGTCCTCTCAGGAGAGTCAAACCCGGAAGAAACCACTGAGGCTTTGTAGTCTGCATTAAGGTCCAGCAAGCCAAGATCTGGCCTGTCTTCATCCCTACGACTGCCCAACACCTTGTCTCCCCCAGGAAGCTCTCCTTGACTTTGTCATTTTCTTAGTTCACTTGGCTGCCATAGCAAAAACTCATAGACTGGGTGGCTTAATCAACAGCAGTTCTGGAAGCTGGAAGTCTGAGGTTGGAGTGCTATCATGGTTGGATTCTGGTGACAACTCTCTTCCTGGCTTGCAGATAGCTGCCTTCTTGCTGTAAGCTCATATGACAGATATTTCTGGTATCTCCTTTTATAAGGGTACTAATCATACCAGATTAATATTTTACCCTTATGACTTAGTCTAATCTTAATTATTTACCTCAAATACAATTGCACTGGAGGAATGGGATTCAACATATGGACTTTGGGGAATATAGTTTGGTCCATAGTGCCATACTTGCACATAGCCACATGTTCTAGCATTTGTTGCAAACTGTTGGCTTTAATTCCCCCCAGGTCTCTTCTCACCTCAGTCCTGGGTATACTGGGGGTGTTGGGTATGGGAGAGCAGGTGCAGTCAGAGCCCAGAGAGGTCTCAGCCCTGGGGCCCTGGTGGGGTTAGAGGACCAAGAGTTGGGAGTGAACAGCTGTGTCCTGATGGCAAACATGCAGCCTGGATCCCAGCACAGAGCCTGATATGGGGCCTGTGAGGAGGGATGGGGAGTTACCGTATTTTTCGGACCATAAGACACTCCGGACCATAAGACGCACCAGTTTTTAGAGAAGGGAAATGAAGAAAAAAAGATTCTGAAACAAATAGTGTCCTAAAATATTTTATGTGCATTAAAACCCAACATCACAGTCATAAACACATGTAATCAACCCTGTAAAGTAAACAGCAGCAGTTAGAACCATTTTAGAGCCGGGCAAGCACACAGAGACCACACAGAGCCGGGCAAGTAAAAAAACTTTTTTTTTAAAAGTATATGTGTAGGCTATATTTGGACCATAAGATGCAGGGACTTTCCCCCCCCCCCCCCCCCCCCCACTTCTGGGGGGAAAAAAGTGCGTCTTATGGTCCGAAAAATACGGTAGTGTAGGGTCCATGCACAGACAGGAGTCCCTAGGCCCTGAGGCCTTGGGTGGGAGATATGAAGGCCTGGGAGGAGGCTGGTGGTATCTGTGCAAACTAGCAGAAAGGGCCTGTGGGGAGGCTCTGGCTAGAGTTGGGGGTCAGCCTGAGAGTAGTAGATTAAGGAACCTGGTGGTCTAGCTCCTTAAGGGCAGAGACAGAGAAGTAGGGGGTGGGTCTGTGGTGGATTGCAAAGGCCAGGAGACTCATGCTTATCCAATACCTACTGTGCCAGGCCCTGACTTAAACTTGCTGTAGGCTCTAAAATGACACTCTGGCTTGAACTGCTTCCTGGCTGAGGCCACAATTTGGGGGAATTTCTAAGTCTTTCCCTCTCATGCGGTAGGTGGACCGAATACCCTAATCTCTCTCCAAGTCTAGTCTGCCTGTTGGTGTCTGAAGTGGAGGAGTCTCCACACACACCTGCCACATGCTTTTCTTCAGTGCCAACCATTGCCCATGGGGAAAAGTTCAGCCCCCTTGACCTGCTCTCTAAGGCCCTTCAAATTAGCCCTTGCTCACCCCATTTAGTCTCATTTCCTGCCTCCTCCATTGTTTCAAGAACATGTCTAACTATTTTTTTCCTGTTTTTGTACCGATTGTTTCTTCTGCCAGGTATGAATTTGTCTCCTCATCCAGCCAGTGAACTCCTACTTATCCTGAAAAGCCCTCCACAGCATGGCCTTCTCCAGCTCCTTGGGCTGAATTGGTTCCTCTCTTCTTTGAACTCCAATGGCATTCTGGGCTTCCCTGTCACAGTGCTTAAACCTCATTTTAGTGAGATGCAAATCTCACTTTACTTTAAACTACAGATTTTTCCTCGTGGTCTGTGGATTTTGGGCATTGAAATTGGAAGCTGAGGTGTCAGGTGGGGAGGACCTAGGGGCAGATGGGCTGCTCAGGGAAGACTGGTTAGAGATCCTCCACCAGCCCCACTGTTCTGGCTGCTCACATGCATCCTTTCTTTTCGGGGAGTGCATATGGCTTCCATTTATGGAGGTCAAGAGAAGTTAGGAGGCTTGCCCCAGGCTGGGGCATAGCAGGGTGTGGGAGAGATTCTTCCCATAGGAATTTGCCCCCTTTGCCCTCTTGCTGACCCAGGTCACACTACTGGCCTACAAACAGATCTACTAGAGCACCTGCTGTGTGCTAGGAGAGGAAAGAGGGAGCCCCAAGTCATGGGTGAGACTGAGAGAGGTCACGGAAGGACCGTTGAAAGAGCAGCCACAGGAGGACTTCAAGTGGGTTATTGGGTAGGAGAAGCAAGGATCCTCTAGGCAGGTGGCCTGACAAGAGTAAAGGCCCAGAGGTGGGAGTGGGCCAAGTGGAGTTTCCTCCTGATTTCCAGTCACCCCAAATCTCAGCTTCAGCATGGTCCTTTTGGAGGTCTTTGCTGACTTTGTGGGGGCTTTCCTCTCTGGGCTTCTCCCTGCCATGGGCAGCCTCTTCTGTTTCAGCTAGGATGGTGCTAAGTGGTTATCAGTTCCTGGTTCAGCAGGACTGCATTCTAGGGCCCATAAATTGTCCCTGAGAGCAGTGGGAACAATGGAAGGCTTTTGAAAAGGGGAGGCCTGGATGAAAGCAAAGTTTATGGAGGAAGGACAGTGGCAGGCTTCAGCGAGGAGAGAGAAATTCCTGTCAGAGAGACCCTCCACCTATACCCTGTTGCCCCTTCCTTTCTCCCATGGATACACAACCTCAGCTGATGTGAGTGAGGAATGAGTTGAGAGTGTAGATCACTCTGTTAAGATGGGCACCAGTGTCCATTAAAGGTTTGAATTTCTCTCTCCTGCTGTCCTCTGACAAGCCTGGCCCCAGGTATGATAGGTAGGGAGCAAAGAAGGGGAGGCAGGACAGAGCTAGAGGAAGACCCTTAATCTCTCCTTCCCCACTAGCTAGTCCTTTACTCCTTCTCCAAGCCCAGACATTCGACACCCAGCCCACCCACCCCTCAGTGTCCTGGTGAAGATATCAGACCTCTGCTTCCACAGACCCGTCCCCTTCCCTCAGGGCTCTTCCCGCAATTTGTATTTGATGTACAGCTACCTTGTTCACAGCCCTGCCCCAGTGCCCAGGACGGAGGAGGCACACAATAACTACTTGTTAAATGAAAGATAGAAAGAAAACTCAGGCTTGGGCAGACCCCCCCAGCCCAAGAGGGGCTTTTTCAGGAAACCCCCAGCCATGGAGCAGAAGAGGAAGAGGAAGCTGAGTGTCTCTGTCTGCCCAGGGGATCTGCTTCTGTCCCTTGAGGGAGGGGAGAGGGCACAGTTGTGGGAACCCAGCAGGGGTGGAGGCAGGAGCTGGCCCCGCTGAGGTGCTGGTAGGTTAGGGGTGCATGAGCCAATGAACATTACGGATTAGGGCAGGGGAGGGCAGTATTTAGGGCTAGAGATGGTCACATTGTGGTGGGGATGGCATAGGGAGGCAGGCACTGGTGTTGCTTTGTCACAACCCCTACAGTCTCCTGTTCTTCCCTGGGCCATTTGCCACTCCTTTGGAACAAACTCATTTAACTCTTTTGTGTGTGTGTGTGTGTGTGTGTGTGTGTGTGTGTGTGTAGATTGTTTCTGTTTTTACTTTTCTACTTCTTTTTTTTAAAAAATATATTTTTATTGATTTAGAAATTAAGGACAGGGAGAAATAGAAACATCAACGATGAGAATCATTGATCGGCTGCTTCTTGCACACCTCCCCCCACTGGGGATCAAGCCCGAAATCCGGACATGTGCCCTGACTGGGAATCGAAACATGACCTCCTGGTTCATAGGTTGACGCTCAACCACTGAGCAACACCAGCTGGGCTATAGACAACATTTTTATAATAGTAGCAAGCTTTTGGATCATTTAATGACACAAAATGTCAATGCTGTAAAAGTACTCAAGTGAGCCTCACATAAACAACTTATACATACACTCTTTCTATACAACAGACTTATTCACACAACATATATGATCAAGAACCTACTCAATTACTTTTTGTTTTATTGGTTTAAAGTATTACAAATAGTAGTACGTCTCCTTTTTTTTCCTCATTGACCTTCCCCCGGCATCCCCTATCCCCGAGCACATGCTCCCCGCCCCCCCCCCTCCCCCCCGGGCTTATGTACATTGGTTATGCTTACATGAATGCATACAAGTCCTTTGGTTGATCTCTTTTTTTTTTAAATAAATTTTTATTGTTCATATTATTATAAATGTTCCTTTCCCCCCCCCTTCTCACCCCACCCTCTGCCCTTTCCCCACCCCCCATTGTCCTCATCCATAGGTGCACAGTTTATGTTCAGTCTCTTCCCACATCCCCCTCTCCCCTTTTCCCCAAGAATAAACAGTTCACTCCCCTTCCATACCTCTGATTCTATTATATTCAACAGTTAATATTGTTCCTCAGATTTTTTTTTTTTAGTTTCCTTGGTTTTTAGATTCACTTGTTGATAGTTACGTATTTGTTGTTCATAATTTTTATCTTTATTTACTTTCTCTTTTGAAAGAACCCCCTTCAGCAATTCATATAATTCTGGTTTGGTGGTGATGAACTCCTTTAGCTTTTTTTTATTAGTGAAGCTCTTTATCTGACCTTCGAATCTGAGTGATAGCTTTGCTGGATAGATTATCTTTGGCTGTAGGTTCTTGCTATTCATCACCTTGAATATTTCTTGCCATTCCCATCTGGCCTGCATGGTTTCTGTTGAGAAATCAGCTGACAATAGTATAGGTGCTCCTTTATAGGTAACTACCTTCTTTGCTCTTGCTTCTTTTAATATTCTCTCTTTGTCTTTTGCTCTTGGAATCTTAATTATGATTTGTCTTGGTGTGGTCCTCTTTGGATTCCTTTTGTTTGGAGTTCTGTGTACTTCCTGGACTTGTAAGTCTAATTCTTTCACCAGGTGGGGAAAGTTTTCTGTCACTATTTCTTTCAGTATGTTTTCGATATCTTGCTCTCTCTCATCTTCTGGGACCCCCCATAATTCTGATGTTGGTTCGCTTGAAGTTGTCCCAGAGGTTTCTTACATTATCTTCAACTTTCTGGATTCTCTGGCCTTCTTGTGTCTGTGGAGGAGTGTCTTCTGGCTCTTTATGTTCCAAATCTTTGACTTGATTCTTGCGATCTTCCATTCTGTTTTTAGGACTCCATAAAATATTTTTTATTTCAGACAATGTATTCTTTATTTCTTGTTGATCCCTTATTATTTCTAGTTGATCCCTTTTCATATCCTCATAGGTCTTGTTTATTTTATCGGCCTTTTCTAGGAGATTCTTGAACAACCTTATAAGTGTGGTTTTGAACTCTATATCCAGTCGCTTTTTGTCCTCCATTTCTTTCGTTTGTGATCTATTTGGTTTAGGCATTTTCGCAGGCAGCTTTCCTGATGGGGCAGGGTTTCAGGGTGGAGCCTACAGCCTTGGCTTCTGTCAGCCCCGCCCTATGCGATTCCTGAGACTCAGGGTCCTTCAGCACTTGTTGCGAGCGCCTCTGAGAGAAAGGTGCCCTCGATTTTCGCCTGCTGCCAAACTGTCTATGCTCTCCCCCAATGAGTCCGGTATTGGGGTTCAGTTCAGTTGGTAGTGGGATTGGAGGTGGCGTTCAGAGCAGTCTGGAGCCCCTGTCTCCTTCCCGTCAGGGCAATCCCGCGGCACAGCCGGCCGGCCCTTCTCTGCGCGCAGTGTGCGCGCCTCCGGGACCTCCTTTCGCCGCTTCCCCGGAGTCCTGCCTTACAGCCCGGCTCCCTATGGATGAGCCTGGGTCCCTGGGGTCTGGCCTAGAATTGGGGTTCAGAGCAGTTGGAGCTGGGCCCAGCACCGTAGGAGCTTTTCTCTCCTTCCCGCTTGGGACCACCAGCCAGGCACTCGGCCTCCCTCCTCTCCGGCTCTGTCCTCTCCGCGCGTGCCGCATGTCTCCGTACCTTAGGCTTTTACAGCTCCTCCGCGCTTCCTTCTGGTTTTCTCCTTGCTTCTTGTTGTAGAATTTCCAGTCAGTCGACTTTCCTGTAGTTCTGGGTAATGTCCATTTTATATTTTAGTTGTATTTTGTTGAAATTGTTGTGTGCGGCTGCAGCTAGTTGCCTACCCGAGCAGCCATCTTGGATTCTCTACTTTTCTACTTCTTGATAACTGGGTTATATAGCTGCTATTTTATTTTCTAGTTTTAAGCATTACCTAGTAACTTTTACTATAGATGCTGAGGATTTAGCTCCATTTGACCACCATCTCCCTTTTCCACCCCACTTGCCACATTTTTCCTTGGCTGAGCCTCCCAGCTGAGCCTGGTAGAATACTCTGATTACTTTTCCTTTCTTGACAGCTTTTGTTTTCCTTGGATTTAGTAATTATCTTTTTCTTGGGGAGTGGGTGTGACAGGGGTAAGGGATAGGGTTTAGCTTTATTTATTTAACTTTTAAAAATACCTATCACTAATTCAATCTAGGCAAGGGCCTTGTTGGGTGAATCTTCTCTGGACCTAGGTAAACAGGTACTAGTAAAGTCCTCTGTCAAGGGAAAAACTTGTCTTCTGTCGTCTTCTGGAAGAACTCTCTCGCTGAGTCTCTGACCCTCTCAGCTCGGTTTCTTTAGAGGCCTGTGTCCAGAGGCTCACAGGGAAGCCTCCTCCATTACTCAGGCTCCCTGTCCCCTCTCTCTTCAACTTCCTTGTGGCTGGTCTGCTTGGGCTGGTTCACTGGGAAGTTCACTGGCAGAGCCTTTTGGAGCTGAGGGGGAAAGAAAGGCCATGTTAAGACCTCACATCCAGCACATAAACTTTCCCCTATTCCTTCAGTTTTCAGTATAGTCCTCACCCTCACTCTCCCAGTTTGCTTGATCCTCCCCAGAGGAAACCCCATAAAACTTTAGTGTTCTCTGGGCATAGCTGGGGATGGATGCTCCTTGGGGTCTACCTGCTTCTTATACAGCCTTTGAACCAGACCTTTGTTCCTATGTCCAGGGCTACCTGGTACCACCAGGTGCTGAGCCTTTGGTGGGTTTTCCCAGGTAACAGGACCTGCACTTGGGACTCTGCTTTCTGAGCTCTGCCAAATCAATTACCACTCACTCATCTGCTTTCCAACTTTCATAATTATGTTGCTACCTCCTTTTTTTCATTCTTCGCCTTTGTGGATTTATGGAAAGGAGTGAAGGTGAGTGCACATGTCAGGTCTGCTGTGGTTTCTCTGTCCATCCGTGTTGATACATTCTCCTGGTGGTAGATACTTATAGTATTTACCCTTCACTCCTACAAACACAGCTGCTGTCAGCATTGTCCATCATCCTTGTGTGCGTGTATTGCTGGGGAGAGGGTCTCTCGGAGTGGAATGGTGGTGGTAGTGTACATGTATCTTCAGCTTTACAGGCCAAATTATTTCTTCAAAAGCTGTGGCAAGTTCTAATTCCACCAACAAAAGCTTATCATGTGACTTTTTAGATGTCCACTATTTTTTTCCTTATTTTTTAAATTAAATTATTATCTGTGTACATATCTTATCATTGCTCCCCCTCCCCATACATACTCTCCCTCCCCAGAGTTTTGTGTCCATTGGTTGTACTTATATGCATGTATACAAGTCCTTCGGTTGATCTCTTATCTCCCCCAGATCTCCCTACCCTCCCCACTGTAGTTTGACAGTCTGCTTGTTGCTTTACTATCTCTATATCTATCTTTTGGTTCATCAGTTTATAATGTTCTTTATTATCCATAAATGAGTGGGGTCATGTGGTATTTCACTCAGCATGATGTTCTCCAATTCCATCCAGGTTGCTGCAAATGATGAGAATTCCTTCTTTTTTATGGCAGCATAGTATTCCATTGTGTAGATGTACCATAGTTTTTGGATCCAATTATCTACTGACGGGCACCTAATCCTAGCTATTGTAGATTGTGCTGCTATGAACATAGGGGTGCATATATCCTTTCTGATTGGTGTTTCTAGTTTCTTGGGATATATTCCTAGGAGTGAGATTACTGGGTCAAATGGGAGTTCCATTTTCAGTTTTTTGAGGAAACTCCATACTGTTCTCCACAGTGGTTGCACCAGTCTGCATTCCCACCAGCAGTGCAGGAGGGTTCCTTTTTCTCTGCAACCTCGCCAACACTTGTCGTTTGTGGATTTGTTGATGTTGGCCATTCTGACAGGTGTGAGATGGTACCACATTGTTGTTTTGGTTTGCATCTCTCAGATAATTAGTGACTTTGAGCATGTTTTCATATAGGTCCTTTTGCCTTTTGGCCTTCCTTCTGTCTTCTTTTGAAAATATTCTATTTAGGAAAAAAAAAAAAAAAAAGAAAATATTCTATTTAGGTCCATTGCCCATTTTTTTAATTGGATCATTCATCTTCCTTTTATTTAGTTGTATAAGCTGTCTGTAGATGTTGGAGATTAAACCTTTATCATTGATAACATTTGCAAATATGTTCTTCCATACAGTGGGCTTTCTTGTTGTTTTGTTGATGGTTTCTTTTGCTGTAAAAAAGTTTTTATTTTGATGTAGTCCCATTTGTTTATTTTCTCTTTAGCTTCCATTGCTCTAGGGGCAGTATCAGTGAAGAAGTTCTTTTGGCATATGTCTGAGATTTTGCTGCCTGTAGATGCCTCTAGTATTTTTATGGTTTCCCGTCTAATGTTTACGTCCTGTATCCATTTTGAGTTTATTTTTGTGTATGGTGTAAGTTGGTGATCTAGTTTCATTCTTTTGCATGTGTCTGCCCAATTTTCCCAACACCATTTATTGAAGAGACTGTCTTGACTCCATTGTATGTTTGTGCCTCCTTTGTCAAATATTAATTGAGTATAGTGATTTGGGTTGATATCTGGGTTCTCGATTCGATTCCATTGATCTATATGTCTGTTCTTATGCCAGTACCAGGCTGTTTTGAGAACAGTGGCTTTGTAATACAGCTTGAAATCTGGTATTGAGATCCCTCCTACTTTACTCTTCTTTCTCAGGATTGCTGTAGCTGTTCGGGGTCTTTTATTGTTCCAAGTGAACTTTTGGAGAGTTCTTTCTAGGTCAGTGAAATATACCGGTGGTATTTTAATGGGGAGTGCATTGAATCTATAGATTGCTTTGGGAAGTATGGACATTTTGATGATGTTGATTCTACCAATCCATGAACATGGTATGTTCTTCCATCTCTTTACATCTTCCTCTATCTCTTTTTTCAGTGTCGTGTAGTTTTCCACATATAGGTCCTTTACTTCCTTAGTTAAGTTTATTCCTAGGCATCTTAATTTTTTTTGTGCGATGGTAATTGGAATTGCTTTTTAGTCTTTGTTTCTGTAAGTTCACTGTTGGTGTATAGAAATGCCATAGATTTCTTGGCACCAAATTCATTTATTAAGTCAATTAGTTTTTTAATGGAGTCTTTTGTTTTTTTTTTTACGTACAATATCATATCATCTGCAAATAAGGATAACTTTACTTCTTCTTTTCCAGTTTGGATGCCTTTTATTTTCTCTTCTTGTCTAATTGCAATGGCTAGTACTTCCAGCACTATGTTAAACAGGAGTGGTGAGAGTGGGCATCCCTGTCTTATTCCGGTGTCCACCATCTTAATGGGCACAGAATTGTATTTCATAGTTTTACTTGGCATCTACAAGAACTCGGCTGCACTGAGGCAAGTCTTATGTGTTTGTGGCTCTTTAGGACTCTTCACCTGCCAGTTGTCTTTGCCTTTTACTTTTTGTAGACAAAGTCAAATTTTTCACCTTTATAACGGATGCTGTTTATAATTTGTTGGGAATGAGCATTTTTAAAGGATCTTTACCTTCAATGAGCAAAGTTGTCCTTATTTGCTCTTGGAATGGGCAGAGTTGACAGGCATCTAGATGCACAAATGGTGGACATGCCTGCAGTGGAAGCAGGGATAAGTAAGGGAGTAAGGTAATTAATGAGCATTTGAAATATGGACAGTGCTGAAGGCTTCAAACTGCTTTAGGTGACAATGCTGTATTTCATCCTGGACACCATTCCAAAAGCCCCTTTCTTTACTCTCCTTTGGGGAACAGAGGTCTCCTGCCATCCAGCTCAGCTCCCTCCATGGGTACTGGGTTGTTGATTGAATTCTCGACTGAATTCTACTGGTTGTTGATTGAATTAACCTTGGGGAGGTGGCTAATTAGTGTCCAGAGGGGTGAGAAGGAGCAAGCTGCCTTTTGTCATGGTGGGGGCCACTTGTGTTGTTGTTAGTGGCAGTGGAGTGTTTGTGTCTCCAAAAGCTTGGTGCTTGGGGAAGTGGGAAGGGCCGGGGGTCACCGAACAGGGATTTTCCTGCTAACTAGCTCTGTGATCCTGAGCAGGGTTTAGACCGCCCTGAGCTTCTCCTCCAGGATAGAATGGGAGTGATGCTAATATTGCCCTTAGGGACCTGGGAAGATGAATGAGATGATGTGGATAAAATATACCTGAAGCTGAAAAGGTTTTCTTAGGTGGAAGGTCTGTTTTCTGCCACAGCAGGAGAGGGGGGTGAGCACTCAGGAGTATGGCCCAGGCATGGGCTGCAGAGATAGACACTCAGGGTTGATCAGTGAGGGGCAGGAAAAGGGACCCTTGATCTTTATTTCCTTGTAAAAGGTCTTAGTTGAGCAAACCTGACCTTCACCCAGTGAATGGGAAGATGGGGAAGGAGAAAAGTGAACTGTCCATCCTCAGGTTGGAGAGTGGGTGTGAAGGTGGGGCTGGGGGAGGTACAGGATTGGGCAGGGTGAGGACTATCCCTCCTTCAGTCTCGGCTGATCTGTGTCACCTGCCCTTCCTCTTCCCTAGACCTCACTCAGCCCTCCCATCTCCTGGCCAGGCTGGGCCTGAGGAGTTAATTTGTCATCCCAGCAAGGCTGGCATGACTGTATGCAAATGTATGCACTTTCACAAACTGCTTAATTAGATGAATGGTAATGAGATGTTAATTACTGTTGTGCTTGTGTATCCCACAGAAACAGAGATTATGTTTCTCTTCCAACATCCTATCTTAATTATAACTTGTGCTTAGTTCTGCAGCTTCTGCCATCTAGGCCAGGGTGGGGTGGGGTGAGGCTTGCTTGGCAGTTGGGGGTGGGTGGCATCTCCTTTTCTGGGTGCTCTTCCATGCCTCCTCACCTTTGGTCCTCAAATTGTTTAGACATCTATTGAGTACACCATGTTTCCCCAAAAATAAGACATCCTCCAAAAATAAGACCTAGCTCATGGGAAGATAAGACATCCCCTGAAAATAAGACCTAGCGCAACTTTGGGAGAAAAAAATTAATATAAGACACTGTCTTATTTTCAGGGAAATAGGGTGATATGTGGCAGGTAGAATGCTGAAGCTGGTATTAGGATGACAGAGAACAGTGAGTCCTGTCCATCCCTCAGGAAGCTCCCAGCCTTGTGAAGAGGTAGTTTTGTGATTAGATATTAGTTAAGTGAAGGCCCCTGGGGCGGAGGTAGAGGGGTCCAGGGCTGCTTTGCAGGATTAGTGTTCCAGTGGAGGAATAGGTGCATCTCTTGAGTCAGGGAAGGCTTCTTGGAGGATGGGGCCCATGGACTGAGAGCTAGAAGTAAAAAGGTGTTTATTATATAGAGAAGAGACCTAACTTTGGGTGGAGGGACCTGCTTGGCAAAGACCTAGTGATTGGAGCCTTGTCCATTGTGTAGCTTCTCTCATATGCGCTCCCATTCTAGTATTGTTTTCCCAGAGTCTCCAATTCAGACCTACAGGAGGCTGGGAGGCCCTGTGCAGAGAACCTTGAGCAGGTATCTGCTCCTTTTGGGGTCTCACTCACTGTATCCTGAGGGCCTGGTCAGGAATTGATGTGGGTCTGTGGTGAGTGGGATCCTACCCCAGAGAGTAAGATGTTCAGGGTAGGCTTCCTGGAGAAGTTTTGCCCAAGGCCTGCTCCTCTGGAGTTATGAGAATATATCTTGCCCTTGCACTTGGGTCTTGGGCATAAGATGTGCTTGGTTGGTTTGCACCATGGCCCCACATTCCATACATGTCTGATGTCTTAAAGACTGACTCTCATCTACTGTCTTCATGTCACTGCCCTCTACCCACCCCTCCACCTGCTCTGCCTTCACCCAGCAAGGACCACCCAGCATCACCTCAGCCCTCTCCTTGAGTTCTTCCACCCCCAGTACTAGGAAGCCTCTGTGTGTTCTGGCCATAGCCAAACCTGCCCAGGAGACTTTTAGGCTGGATCATCAAGTTCTAGGGCTCAAAACACCCAGGAGAGTGTAAAGCCCAATTTTATAGATGGGGGACATGAGGCCAAGGATGGTCAGGGTCAGGGTTTACACAGCCAAGATTTAGTAGCACAGCACAGCCTAGGACAGGGTCTCAAGTGACTTGTGGGCCTTTCCTTAGGGGAACAAGAGAAATGAAAACAAAGGCTTGCTGCCTGAACTGTGCATGGCCAGGTCTCACTTCGTCACTCACATCCACTTTGTAGATGGGAAACCTGAGGCTCAAAGAGGCCATGTGCCAGGGATGGAAGCGCTAGGGACTGGGCATGCAACGGGGACTCACTGAGCTCCTCTGGATCATCTCCTTTGACACCACTCCCCCTGGGGGGAATTCTTGGGCATAGGGGCTACAAGTAGCTAGTGAGGGGACTTGGCTCCATGGCTCTGGGGCCAGGCTTTCCCAGTCCTTGGTGTCCTTCCTTCTGAGAACTCCTTCAGTCAAGATCTCTCCTTACAGTACTTAGTTGTGGTGGGAAACTACTTACTTGGATTGTCCTGTACTGACTTGGGCCACATAAATGTTATTTCTAGAGTCTAGATATCTTAACTACAAAGAGCACAATCATAGCGGAAAAACTTTTTGCTCATTATGTCTGCTTGCACAATTACAACTCAATCTTTTAAACTGATTATTGTATCCCCAACTATGATAACAGGAAAAGTCTGTCTCAGCTCCTACACTGTTGGCAAGAATGCCAGAACAGTGTTTGATTACGTGTGGTGTTGCGTTTGGACTGGGCTTTTCTGGCCTGGTCCCTCACAGTTGGTTGGTAGGTTCTAGTACTGTCTCACCCCAGGCACTGGAGCAACTGTTTGGTTTAATAGGATGGTGTGAAGTAAAAATGGGTACTTGTTAATAACAGCAACAAAATGAAACATTTTCCACAATACATTCGGTGGTTTGTATGTCCCTGGATTGCATTCCCAAAATAGGTCTAACTGTGAGTCCTGTTACCTCCATGTCTTCCTGTGCTTCATTCCCCCCAGGTCCAGGCAGGGCACGAGGGGCTGGAGACAGTTTGAGAGATTTGGAACCTAAGCCTTGGAGGGCCTTGCCCAGGGGCCAGTCTGGAAATGGAAATGAGTGAAGTGGACTATGAGGACCTGGAGGGCCACCGTCAGCCCCAACTGATTATCATCATGTGGAAAGGCAGGCCTTGTGTGGCCAGGTCCTATTTTTCAAAGGGAAAGCAGAAATCCAGATTTCTATGTGATTTGTAAAAGATGGCAAGCTGATTCTTATCTTTTAAAACACATCTGAGCAGACCAAACAAAACATTATGTTGCCCCATTTGCAACCCCTGGGTATAGTTTACTCTTAGTTGTTACAGATAGGCACTGAGGCCCAGTGGGGGTTGGGGTTACAGGGTGGGCCTGGGACACCCTCTTGTGGTGGACTCACTTATCTCCTGGACCTTTTCCATAGTCAGCCCAGGCTGTTCACTGTTCCCCTCCCTTGCCATAGGGGTGCCTTCCATCCCCACGGGGTGGGGATCATCAATGGGCTCGAGTGACAGCATGGAAACAGGCTGCTACAGGGAAGCGGGTGTGAGTCACAGTAAAATAGGTGTGAGTCACTGCCAAGCTCCCATTTGAGGAAGAAAAATAAGTACCTCTTTAGAATTGTAACACAGATTCTCGTGGGGAAGGAGGGGGCCTCAGACTTGTTAGTCACTTTCTGAAGTGTGGCTGTACTCCACGCTTCACTGGGGATGGGCATTAGCTGGCACCATTTGAGTAGTGGAGTTCTGGTTACAGAGTATGCCTTGGATGCCAGCCTCCCCCAGAGTGTGGCCAGGGGAGAGAATTAGTTCAGTTATGACTTTTAAAAAATAACATAGGAACTTTTTAATAAAATGCCCGAGTACCAAGCAAGATGTTTTAATAGGACGCTCAATTAGAGCAAGATTTACAGAGATGCAGATGCCCTCTCATATGTCAGCACCTTTTGTCCTAGTCCTGGCTCCAGACATCACTGTTTAGTGGGGCCTCTTCTTCTCGCTTGGTGTTAGATGAAAGCTGCTCTCAGCTTCCCAGTGCCTCTGAAATTAGGGGAGCGGCACCGAGGGATGCTTGTTGAGCACTTACAGTATGTCAGGCACTGGGCTGGTATTTCCATATGTGGCCTCACTCAATTTGTACAACCACCATGTGAACGGAAGTTGGTGTAACTTCAGATCTGAGAGTAACTTGGTCATGGCCACTGCCCAAGCCCGCCTGGACTGAGTTGGCTCTGCAAGCCAGGCTCTGACAGGACCCTGTCCATCCTCCCAGTTGCCGTCAAGTCTTCAATTTGGGTGGGACCCTTCCAGTCTGTACTTCACCCCCACATCACCCTACTTCTGGGTTCAAGGGTGCTGGGAACAACAGGGGGTTTGTAACCTCAGTTCAGAGGCAGGCTCATGATGGGAGAGGAGCTATGTGTGTGTGCATATGTGTGAGGGTTTCATTTACATAGGTCACATGCCCACACTGGGGTGTCTGCTACTTATTCCCCTGCCCTGATGTTATAATGCTTTTCATTCATTCAGAGAATGCCCTGATTTTATTTCTTACTCATGGAGGGCACAGTGGTTTGGTCTCTGCCTATGGCAAAGAGAAATCTTGCTGCCATGGCCAGAGCCTTGTGGGTTCTCTATGGGCTGAGCACAGCATACCCCCACATTGGGGCATGTTGGACATGCCTAGGGTGAGGTGGGGATGAGCAGTGGGGAGCCTAGGGTCAGGCTGGCATCACCCAGGTACTCCTCCCGGCTCCTCCTGGCCATCCCTGATGACAGTAACACTGCCATTGCCTGGGTACTTTTTCTCTGCCAAGTGCAGTGGCAGGAGCTTTTTCATGGTAAGCGATCCCATTTGATCCTCCCAAGAGTCCTATTGGGTAGGTATTCTCATCACCGTTTTTCAGATGAGGAAACAGGTGCAGAGAGGGTCAGCAACTTGCCAATGCCACAAAACAAGTGGGAAGCAGGGATTTGAGTCCTGGCATCTAGCACCAGAGGCTGTGCTCTTACAGAGCTTGAGGCTTGGCTGCTCCCCTGACCTAAATTTAGGTCTTGTCTCCTTTGTGAAGCACACCATAACTGCCCAGCCTGCTCTGACTTTCCCCAGGTATATCTGTCTCTCCCTTAAAGGTGTTGTTTTGGCCATTCTTGAGGGCTCTCTGTATCAGGGCCCAGTCCTGCTTCTCGTCAGTCTCCCCAAACCACATGGGTGAACCACAGGAGTGAGGAGATCCCAGAAAATGAAAAAATAACCCAGTTCTCGGAGCTGATGGGACCTGGACAGTATCAGTGAGGGTAAGCATTTAAGCCTCTGCTCTACAGACCAGGGAATGAAGGCTGGAGACAGGAGGGGCTTGGCAGGGGTGCAGTTAGCTGTGAAGCAGGACTCTGCTCTCTAGTCCAGTGCTTGCCCTTCTCCACCCACCTGTTGCACTGGTTTTATTTTAGAGCCACAAGCAGAATGGACGGTGAGGGAGATGCCATAAGGAAGCTTGGCCAAGATTCCTTTTCCTCTCCATTGCCTCTGCTCTTCACCTTCCTGCCATTAAAAACAAAAACAAAAAACAAATTAGGAATCAAGGGGAGGAGCAAGCTGTTGACTTGAATGTTTAAATTAACCTCACTTTGAGCTAAGCTGGGCATCAGGATAAATTAATTCCTACAGCATCATGTATTTTTTCCTGAGTGGAAGTTGGTGAACAAATGAAGATTCTTCATATGTTATTGTGGCCTGACACAGCAAGGAGAGGCTGCCCACAGTGATGAATGAGCAGGTCTTGGTTAACATGCTAGAGGTCGGGCTTCTTACCAAAGGTAATGTGGGAGCTTGTGCCAGGGTGGGGGCTGAGTCCCAGGTTCTGGGAATTTCTAGCCAGCCCTTGCTCATGGCAGGCCCATGGCTGTCTTTTTTCTCCACCCTCCTATCTATTCCTTAGGGAAGCCTCCCACTCCTCACACCTTTCTTTACTGTCTTTACATCCTCTGTCCTCTCCTCTGGGACGTGAAGTGACCCTTTGGTTTCTTGTGGGAAAACCTCATTGAGGACATTATTTAGGAAAATATCTTGAGACCCTAATACCGATGTGGCATTATTAGATCAAAAGTATCTTTACTTGGTCTTCATAGTATCCCCATTGACTGATGTGGAAACTGAGACACAAAGATGTAGAATGATCTCCATAAGGCCTATGAGGCTGAGCCTCCACCTATGTGATGTTCCTACCCTCACCTTAGTTTTGGTCTGGAGTCAGTCCCCATTCAACACCCTTCCCAGCCTGGGAGAGTGGGGCTAGAACCGAAGCCTGGGAAGGTGTCCCACTGTCTCACAAGAGTGATTTATAACCTGGGGCTCAAACCTTCTGTACTGTCAGACCAGTTAGGATCATGGAGACCCTTGGACTGCCCAAGGAGACCTTGTCAAAGGCATGGTCTCAAACACTAAACTAATGTGATTCTTGGGAATCAGGGAGATGTCCTGAAGGAGGTGATCCTGAGATAGGGATACTTGTGAGGGAGGAAGAAAGGGATGTGGCTAGGCCAAGGAGGAAGATATCAGGGCCCTGAGCATCAAATCTTGCCCAAGGATGGTTCCTTCTCAGGCTTGGTCCCCCCACCCCCAGGCTATACAGGCTCTGGTATAATAGGGGAAACTTGCACAGCAGAAGTGCGGGCCATTCCCCAGGGCTGGTCTCCAAGGTATCCCTGAGGGCTGCGTGTATATGTATGATGAGTATGTGTGAGCAGTGGAGTACTGGGTGTATTACATAAACATGGAGGTAACCAATGCTCCATAGGGAGGATGTACAGGTTGGAATAGGAGAGTGCAGGGTCATCTTAAGAACATTTATGTCAAAACACATTCAGGTGCAGCTGTCTTTCAAGAATGTATTTTGACATAAATGTTCTTAAGAATATGGAGAAAGCTGGACAGTAAGGTGCCAAGATGGAGTGAAATAGTCACCAACCAGGTGCTGACCCTGGGCCACCACCTCGGTGTGGCCTTCCCTTTATGTTATGCGTGTGTTTGTGAATGTGTGGTTGTCACTGTGTAACTCTGTGTGAGTGTGTGTTGTTATGTATTTCATGATATTACGTTTGTGAAAATGCATGTCTGTGTCATTGTGTTAGTGCTGTGTATGTATGACTGTCTTTGCAAGTGTGAGTATCAAAGTTTCTGAGCCCTTTGGGACTTGTGTTTCTCATGGACCCCATGAGACTGTGGACTCTATGGCTGTAAAGTTCTGTCACCACATGAGATCTCCATGTAGAGATCAGGACCCTTCAGGGAAGAAAGTCGGTTCAGTTGGGCAGGGCCTGCCTGGGGCCTGCCTGGCCCTTCTTCATGTACATGGACTTGCATGCCCCTTGTAGTTGAGTCTCTGCCTTCCCAATCTTCATCTGGACTGCTCCAGAACCCTCCTGCCAGTCTTTGCTATGCCACACTGTGGAAACAGAATGTGGAGGAGAACTGGTCCTAGCCCTGGAGGAGGCCCCGATCCTGCCCAGTAGATAGGATGAGGAAATTGGCAGCAATAAAGTATTAAACCACATTGTGACAATCAGAGGAGGCTTCTTGGAGGAGACAGGTTGTCAAGTGTTGGCAGATTGAAAGGGAATTTAACTTTGCAGAGGGAGGAGGAGGGCAGTCTAAGTGGAGGAAACATCAAGGGCAAACATGCTTGGCATCAGGAAGGAGGCAGGAATGCAGTGGAGGAGATAGGAAGGAAGCCAGCCATCTGGGCGCAGGGTACTTACAAAAAAGAGCTAGAAAGGTAGGTAGCAGATGCCTGGCACATAGTAGATACTCAGTAAATATTTATGACATGAAGACAGGGGCCGGTTATGGAGTTATCTGTGTGTCCCTGGGGAAGGTATTAAATGGAAAGTCTAGCTATAGCATAGTTAATGATAACAGTTCCATATGTTGAGCAACTACAATGTAGGCAGCACTGTTACTGTTTACATTATCCAAAGGTATTATAATTTTACTTCCCAGGTAAGGAAATGGATGCTCAGGAATGTAGTGACTTGCTCAAAGTGACAGCACAAATAAATAGGATACTAGGATTTGATTCTAGGTTGGACTTCAAAGCTGTACTCTACCTACTTCTGTGCCTCAGTTTTCCCATCTTCATTATCAGGGCCTGGAGGAGATTTGGCCAATCTCTGTGAGTTTGAAGAGTGTTTTGCTTTGGAGCTAGAGCCTGCTAATCCCAGAGTTCCCTCTTGGCCCTGATTCTGAGCCAGGCCTCTAGGAAACCTCCTCCTTCCCATTTAGGTTCCTTGGGCTCCTGGCACCAGAGCCAGTATGGGATCTGATCTGGGGTGGGAAATAGGGGCAGATCAAAAGCCCTTTGGAAAACATGTGCTTCCATGCTCCTGAAGGGGATTGAATGCCCACAAATGGTGTGGAGGGAGAGTTTGTATATTTGTGGCTATCTGGTCCCCTTTCTCACAGTCCTGGACAGATCTGAATGCTTCTCACTCATACTGCCTGCCTCAAGCTTCACAACCACCTTGGGAGCTGGAGACTGTTTCATGGAAGCTTGAGAGTTTCCCAAGGTCCCCAGTGACTGAGGGCAGAGTCTCTGTGCACATGACTGCCCTTGACTTGGCCCTCTTAATAGAGGCTCTGAAAGGGCAGTCCTGACGTCAGCGGGGGCAGCCTGAGGCAGTCTGGGGCAAAAGGGGCTCTTCTGCAGGCTCTTTCTCCTCAGAGCTTCTCTCCCAGGACACCCAACAGATGTCCATGCTGGGACTGCCTCCTTCAAGTGTCATGGAGCCGACTATGCTGTGCTAGATGGAGAAATGTGCAACACTGTCCTAGGGAGGTTGGTGTGCCTAATGAACTAACCAATGTTGGCAAAGCACTTGGAGATCTCAGGCTGAGAAATGCTCAATTCATGCAAATCAGAGTGATTATTATTATTACTCATAATTATGGAGTTTCTTCTGGAGAAATTATTCAGAAGTGAATGGTGGCTGGGCCAGCGCAGGGCCCTGCCAAGATCTGCTTCTCAATAGCAGTGGAATCTAACTTCCTTTCCTCTCTTTCTCTTTTTCTCTTTTTTCCCTTTCCTCCCTCTTTCCCTTTCTTCCTTCCCCCATTCCTCCCTGCTCATACTTTTTCTCCCAGCTCTGGGCTCATTGCCTACTCTTCCACAGCAAATGCCTTCTTTGTTTCATCTCATGAATACAGGCACCTGGCACAGTCTGAAGAAGGGGGTGATTGGGCAGTAGCTTCTCACATTCTGAAAATGAGAAAACTCTAGGAACTGAGTCTTATTTTCTTCCTCTTTTAAATGGGTCTATAGAGGGTTCCTGTGCCTCCTCAGATGTGTGGAGGACTGAATGTAGTAAAGCCTGAGAGGCAGTCTGGGCTGGGAAACTCAATGCCTGAGAGGCTCAGGCATACGTTGTTTATATCAGGGGTGGGGAATGCCTGTCCGGAGGTCCATATAAGGCCCATGAAATAATTTGGTCTGGTTCTGTCAAGGATTAGGAGTAAATTAATTAAATGTTTGACCAAATATAGCAGGCTAGTGTTTCAGTTGATAATTTTGTATGGCCCAAGAATGATGTTATAAATATCCAAATGGTCCTTGGCAGAAAAAAGGTTCCCTACTCTTAGCTTACATAAACATTGTAATATTTGTGCTTGTGTGTGCACACTTTGTGTATCTGTGCTTCCAATCCCCACCTCAATCAGACCATGTTCTCAATGTATCTTTGGGTCTTTGGCCTGACTCTTGGTTCCTCGGTGACTGAAGCTGAATCTTCTCCACCAGCCTGAGCACGTGGCCTCCATACTGACAGACCCTGACAGTACCCAGAACCAGCAATTCAAATAAATTGCTTCTCTCAGATGTACCTTCCTTATCTGCTCCAGCCTCTAAAGCCTCTTTTTCATGGCTTTGTTCATTTTTTTGTGCCCAACAGCCCCAGAAAGGGTCACTCCTAGATTCAGCACCATGAACAGTGCCCAGCTCAGCCTTTAGACACTGTTTCCTCTCAGCTGAACACAGTCTCAGAGGTCATTGCATTGACTCAAGCCCTGTGTTGACAAATGGGGACACTAAGGCCAAGAGAATGCGAGTGACTTATCCAAGAGCATGTACAAGCTTAGCTTTAGAGCTGACTATCGATATAATCCTGGTCTCCCCAGGCCCACTATAACACAAGGCTTTAGAAGGTCTCCCTAATGTTCAATCAACATTTATCAAGCACTTACTGTGTGCCTGTCTCTATATTAAATTCAATGATAGAGAAGAGATGGAAGCAGCTATATATCTGTTCTTTCCATAACAGAGCTCTGCGTGGTAGTCACAACAGAATCCTATGCTTGATATTGTGGTGCCTATGAGAAGTGCTCCAGAGACATGAGGCAGAGCAGGTCCTTACAGGATAGAACAGTCAGGAAGGCCCTGTGGAAGAGGTGGCATGGAACTTGGAGAGGCAGCAAGGTGAGGGAAACAGCATTATCACTGAAGAGGATGTTGATATGAGCCTATCCAATAGGCTTAGGTTAGCTGATGAGTCTGGGAAGTAGGCAGTACTTCTGCTGAGGGACTGATCTTTGGGACGGTCACAAGGGAAGACTGTCCATCATTGTGGTCAGGGCAGGATTTCCATTAGCTCTCCAGTGTTGCAGCTCAGCCTACTACCTGGATCTCACTCCCTACATCTTCTGCCCTCCCTCCTTTGCCTGGCGTTGGCCAATTTCATCTCAAAGTGATAATAGGCTTGGGTTGTATCTGGGTCTTTTGTGCCATCAACATGGCTTCTTTCTCTCCCCCTGCATTTCTCAGAAAGATGGTTCAGAGACCTAAAGCCCTCTGGTAAGGCTGGATTAGAGCAGGTCTCTTGTTGCCCACTGATTTGTGCTGTTTTTGGTAGTTACCTGAGTAGGTTTGCCAAACACCATGGGGCTGTGTTTAGCTTCAGATATTGAAAGTAATGTCCTTGTCAAGGAAAGGGTAAAGTACCTGCTAATTAACTGCCTATCTTGATGACAAAAAAAGTTTGCTGATGGACTCACGGGGCTGGCTGACATAGGCAGCCCACCTTGAAGGCAGCAGGGGGAGGATGAGAGGACTAGGCCTCCAGAGGAATCTTTCCAGAAAGAGTGCCCTTGGCTCTGTGCCCTGCAGTAGGGCCTTCATGGTACAGGGGAAGCATAGGGCAAGGAAGGGCCTTGGATAAGACAGATTTGGGTTTTGTTCCCAGCTCTGCCACATTCAGGTCTTGTGACCTTGGGAAAGTTGCTGCTGATCTTTCTGGGTTTCACCCTTCTGAAGAATGGGGCATGGTCACATCTGGCATGTGAGACAGTAGCAGTTCAGCTTGAGCAACATAATGGAGTAGAGTCTTGATGCCCAACAGGTATTTAGGAAACATTGGTGGCCTTGAGATTCACCACTTGGGGTCATACCTTGGTGTTTTCTCAGACCTTATTCATCGCGGATACATGTGCACTATCTCCTGCCCATCTTATACTTAGAAAGCTGGGGGTCATTTTGTTCCACCTATCGCAGGGTTCAGGAGGCAGTAGGGCCAGTTGAATGGTTGGAGTCAAAGGCTAAAGCTTTTGGGCCCCCATCCCTGAATCTGAGGCTAGGGTCTTCCCAAGGCCCCAGTGGGAAGGGGCTGGAGATCAGGTCAAGTGAGCAAAAGAGAGGGAGTTGGGGTGGAGAGGCTCAAAGCACTGCCCCCTTCTCCAGGAAGCAGTGCTGGAGGTATTCCTTCTCTATGTGGCCCCTCCTCATAAACTTTCACTGTGATTCTCCCAGGCATCCCCCCACTCCATCACTTCAGGTTTTATAATCCTTCCTATTTCTATGAGGCTTCTTCCAAGTTCTCTCAGATCCATGACTCACGTGGGAATAACAGCAGCAGTAGCAGCAGGAATAGCAGCAGCAGCAGATTCTGTTCTTCTGGGAAGAGCTGGATAGATGAACTGGAAGCTGTGCCAGTGAGTCATGGTAGAGGTGGGAGAGGGGCAGGTACTGGAACTCTGAAGAAGTGACAGCTGGGAGGAGGTGGGTTAGCAGCTAGGGCCCTGACACCCACTCTGTGTGGAGCTGAGGATGAGTGTGTGTGCACACATGTGGGTGTGGGTGTGTGTAAAACAAATAACTGGAAAATAAATTCAATTATAAGGCACTTTTAATAGCTTTTTATATTTAATCTTGCTAATTCTGTGTAATTGTGTAGCCAAACTGTAATTTTATTCTTCTCACTTACTTGCTAGTGAGAGTGAAGAGAGGGGAGACAGAAACAGTTCCATAGGAACAAAAAGCACCTCCTACCCTGGGGTCAGCTTAAACCGACTATTGACCCTAAGAGCAGCGAGGAGCATGCTCTTGGCAGAGCTTTTTCAAGGGGATCTGAGAATGGCCTCAGCTCTGTCTACAGGGCAGTTTATTTGCTGGTTGTTACTGAGTAACTGAAGACAGTTCAGCCTGAGTCAGGCAGACCCAGGTTCAAATCTAAGTTAAGCCAGTGCTTTAATTTCATAGAGGCTCACTCTCTCCATCTGTTACTAGGTGTACCAGTTAATAATGCAGATTTTGTAATAAAAGAAAACATGACAATTTCAAGAGATATATCAGAAATGCTTTATTCAAAGTAATATCCATCTCTAGCTACCCATTTCCCCCATCTTTCAGGTAATTTGTGGATACCATCCCAGTAGAACTTTTCTTGTTTTGAGGCAAACCATTCAGAGACCCAATTTTCTACTTCTTCGTATGTTTTGAAGTGCTGCTCAGAAAGTGCGTGTGCCATCGATCAGAACAAGTGAGAATCTGAAGAAGCAAGGTCTGGTGAAGATGGCGGTGGGTTAATACTTCCCAGGCAAGATCTTTTAACATGTCTTTAACTGGTTTTGAAGTGTGTGATGGTGCATCATCATGAAGCAAAATTACTTTGCTATGTCTTCTGGCCCATTCTGGTCATTTTATGATCAAAGTGGGTTCAAATTGATTATTTGTTGATGGTAGTGATTAGTATTAATGATTTCACCTAGTTTTAGAACCTCATAATATACCACACCTTCCTGATCCCACCAAATGCAGAGCTTTGTCTTCTTTCTGAAGCGAATTGGCCTTGCTTTTGATGTTAATGGTTGACCTGGATCAATCCATGATTTTGTTCATTTGGGATTCTCAAAATAAATCCACTTTTCATAACCAGTCACAATTAGATGCAAAAAAGATTTCCTTTCATGCCGTTGAAGCAACTTTTTCCATTTGTCTCTCGTTCAGTTGATGTGGCACCCATTTTCCTTCCTTTAAAATCTTTTTCATTGCTTGTAAATGATCAGAAATTGTTTTCTGAGCAACGTTTAATCTTTCTGCAAGTTGTTTTTGAGTTTGACATGCATCTTCATCCAAATGCTTCTAATTGTTGGTCTTCAAACTTTTCTGGTTGACCTGGATGTTCTTTGTCTTTCACATTGAAATCATCACTTTTAAAGCATTTATAAGTATCTTGAGTGGAGCATGTTCACCATAAGCTCCCCAAAGTATACGGTAACTTTCAGCAGCACTTTTCTTCAAAATAAAGTAATGAGTTAAAACTTTCCTCCAGTCTGCCAGAGGCAAATCAACTGTGTGTCCACTCATCTCCAAGCTGCTTGTCACATTTGGAATTTAGTTCTCCTAATTGGTTCCTCATGACTTCAGCTCTCTGATGGGATAAATAAAAGTTATGATTTTGCAGATTTTCTGGCTTTATCACTGTTAGGCCAGGAACAATGATTTCTGTGGCTTCTTCCAAGTCTTGACATCCTTTCTGTAAAGGGGGATGCTGATCCCTCTCAGAGACCCAGTTGGTGTCTTAGCTAGGCCCTGTCTGCCATTACTTCCCCTTTCCCAGAAGCCTGGGGAGAAGGTGCATTGACAGGCTGGGGCAGCTCTGACTGGACTGGCATTGTTTGGGATGGAGGTGGAGGTATCTTCTCCTTATAGACTCCACACAAGGCAGCTACTCTAGCATGGCCTAAGCTGGACTGGGGACTCAGCACAAGGTCAGTTCCCCTGGAGCAGCCCCTCTGTCTAGTCCCTTATTTTCCCAGTAACTGGCTTAGGGCCCACTCCTGTTCTTGGATTGGCCCATGAGCTCCTGGGCACAGTGAGTGCTGTCCAACATTTTCTTCTGACTCACATCCAAGGCACTGCCCACTGGGGGTAGCCCATGTGCTTTTCTGCTCCTTTACTGTAGCAGACTCTCTCTCTCTCTCTGAACCTCAGTTTCTTCCCATAACTCTCTGGTTCAGCCAAAGACTTTGGGGAGCCTCATGTTGGGACATTCTGGGTGAAGCTTCTCTGGTCTGTGTGGGGGCCATGGCTTAGGCCCACAGCAGTGGGACAGGGCTGGTTACACTGAGCCTTCAGTGCCTCCAAATGCTCCTGACGTTACAGAATTCACAGCTCTGTGGATGCAGTGGGGAAGCTGACGTTGGAAGCCACTTGCCTGCAGAACCACAAGATCAGGCTGGGTCTCTCTGTTTCTTGTTGGCAATGGTAGTACCTGGGAAGAGGAGCTGGCCACAGTCCCTGGGGCTTGTGGTCTGCCTATCCTGGTGGCCATGCCACTTGTCTTTGGTGGGAGCTGGTGGGACCTAGGCTGAGGACCCCAGGAGGTCCTTCCTAGGCAAGAGCCAGTAGCCTCTGCTTTGTCCTTAACCCAAGGGGCTGGGCTGTGTTGGGTTTCCAGGGCCCCAAAGTGGGGGACTGAAAACTTGAGACTGGCCAGGGTAGGTTCCAGAAATTTCCCAGCACAACTTCTTAGGGCAATGCAGTGGGTGGGGAAGGGGTTGGGTCCTTCAAGGCTCAAGTCAGAAGCCCTGGGGGCCACAGAAGTAAATGTGGGGAGATACTTCTGGGCCGTGTCCAGAACTTGCCCTGCCTGATTGTGTTTCCTAGCCCAGCAAATCTCCTTGGAGAACCACTTCAGGCCTCCTTGCCCTGGTTTTTGTTCCTACTCCAAACTCCGTCCCCTCCACTGTCACATGGTCTGATAGCTGCTTGATTTCTGGTCCTTGAGCTTTTCTTGGGGGCATGTAGGGTTCTGGTGGACAATAACTGCTTAAGGGCCTGAAGGAAGCTGCTGCCACCTTGGACTACATCCCTCCTGCCACCGTGGCCCAGCTGCATAGCCTAGTGGAAGCACTTGCTCTCTGTGAGCCTCAGTTTCCCCCTCTCCCACTCAACTTCTTGGGGGCTGCAGGTTAGAGATCAATCTAGGCAGGCCTCAGTCTTTGGGTGCCCATCTCTTTGAGCCTTTTCTGAGACTCTGTCTCTGCTGCCCTGCCCCCATTTCTTCAAATCCTTATTTATTCAGAGTCCTGACCTATTTCTACAGGAAGCCTGACCTGATGCCTTAATCCTCACAGAGCTGAGTGTAGACCTTCTGATGATGTATCCAGTTGCTTCCTTCTCTTTGTCCATGTTCCTGGCTCTGTGTGGGGCTCCAGCTACAGAGACCACTCGGCATGGCCTGGTGGGCAGGAGACCCGTTATACTCAGCATAGGCCAGTGTGATCCATGGTGGGGCGGGGAGGAACACAGTAATGTGGGAGCCTAGAGGAGCAGCACCTTCTGCCCCAGGCCAATGAGAGATTTGTGCTGCACCCTGTAGGAGAGGGTGGGGATAAGGGGATCTTGGGGAGAGAGACCAGGCTAGGAAGGGCCCTGAATGCCAAGTAAAGCCCCATGAGGTCTGGCCTCCCTTATCAGGCAGAAAGTACTGGGAAAAGACCCCCAATTGAGTAGCATGATCCTGAGACCAGACGTTCCCATAATGCCGGGAAACTTCCACTCATACCTTATTCCTGGGGGGCTCCTGTTTGTTTTCTGATCTCTGTTCCAAGGACACTTCCTCAGGGGAGTCCTCCCTGAACACTGTCCATGTTCTCAGGGCACCCTGGCCATCATCCCAATCTGCCCTCTCCAGTGTGATCATTGATGTCAATCAGGCTTTAGGGCCACTGAGGTAGGCATCAGAAGGGTTTGATTGTACCCTTCAGTTCCTGGCACAGAGTAGATGCTTAATAATGATGACTGTGCGTGTATCAGGGCATAAGTCCATGAACACCAGTGGAGGGGCTGCCAGGTTGGGAGAGGGGGAGTAATTGGGGAGCATGGACCTCCAGTGAGGTGAGGGCAAGGCTTGGGTCTCAGTCGAAGCTGTGCTCCCTTTGTGTGTCATTAAAGAGTTGCTTGTTTGCTGGAACAAAAGCCATCTCTGGCACCTCAGTGGGCAGGCTGCCTTTTGCTCCCTTCAGAAATGCTTTGAGAACAGGTGGACTGAGCCAACTTGTCACCCCCAGGCTGGCTGGTGATTTTAGGGAGTGGGAGCAGCCACAGGGGCCATGGGAGGCAAGGCTAGTGGTGGATCCAGCCCTGACCTCAATGGAGTTATTTTTAAAATCTGTAAGAGAAAGGATGCATTTTAAACCTTTGTTCCATCAAGGCATCCCAGGGGGAAAAGAAGGGAGAGGAGGCAAATGGAGAGTTGGGAGAGGGATATACACAGGGTCAGAGGCTTCCAGAGGAGGGGAGCTGCATCAGAAAGCCCTGAGGACAAACTGGTCTCCAGCCCTTTTAAATTGTTTAAAAGCTCCAAATAGTGAGAGGGACAGTGGAGTTCATTATATCAAGTTATCTCCTCCATTTCAGGCAAAGATCATTCTTCTGGGTTGAGAGAAAGAGAAAGAAAATGGGAGGCAAAGGAAAAAAACCCTCCCTGGACCAATTTTTGTGGCTAACATGATTACTTGGCTGCCTGGCAGCAGTGCCAGCTGTTGGCAGGCATCCTGGTCCCCTGCCAGTTATGCTCAGTTGCCAGCTGCCCCCAAGGCCTTCTCCTGATTAGGACAGGTTGGCAGGTGTGAGAGTTTCAGACCTCCCTGAGGCAGGGCTGCCAGGCCTGGCATCGTAAGAGGCCTTAAGTCCCACTATACTTCAAGGCGTAGCTTGTGCTTTAGCTGCCTTTGTCTCAGCCTCATGCCCATCTCCCTGCTTTTGCTCAGAGGGTCCTGCCTGCTGGGTGTGCCTCTGGCTACCTACCACTTCTTCATATGGGAGGTGGCTTGTGTAGGGAACAGGAACACTTTGGAGCCAAAGAGAGATGGCTCTGCCTGTTCATCCATCCATCCATCCATCCATCCATCCATCCATCCATCCATCCATCTATCCATTCATTTACACACACATTTATTCATGCATGCATTCACTCATTCAACAAATATTTACTGAGCATCTACTATGTGCTGAGCATAGTAGATGGACATAGAGCCAACAAGATGGACATGGTTCCTCACTGTCTTATAGAGTTTATGTTTGGAGACACATAGGAAAGAAGGACACAAATAAATAAGAAGATAATGTCAGGTGGGGGGTAAATACTATGAAAAATGGAGGAGATTGGGATGCATTTTTTTTTTAACCTAGGATGACCAGGATAGATAAAGGAGAACCATTTAAACAAAATGATAGGAAAGTTGTGAGCAGAAGGAGCAGCATGGACAGAGACCCTGAGACTGGCCAGTGTGAGATAGAAAGTGATTTCTGGGCAGTGAGCAGCCTCGAGTAGTCTGGACTTAATTCTCTCTGCATGGAAACCCCTTGCTTCTGGCAGGGTAGTGATAGGATTTGATCTGTACCACTAGCTGGCTGGGGTGGTAGTTTGGGGCCAGGTGGGAGCCTGTGAAGCAGTAGGCTGCTACTGTAGTAAATCAGCCCAGCATTGAAAAGAAGTCTTGTGGGGAGTTGCCAGGAGAACTGTCAGATTTTGCTGATGGCTTAGGTGTGGGGTGTGAAAGAGAAGAGTCAAGGTCAAGGAAAATATAATTTTGGGGATAGAAATGAAGAGTTCTGTTTTGGACAGGTCTGTTAGATGAGCTAGTGGAGAGGACAAGCCTCTCGGACACATGCAGTTGGTGCTCAGGAGAAAGCTGTGACTGGGCCGTGGCTGGGAGACCAAGCCAAGGACTGTGCAGACAGGAGAGAAAAGAGAGCCTGGAGAGCCTTGGGGCCTTGATGTTTGGAGAAGGTGGAGTAAAAGGGGAGGAAGACATGGGAGGACAACCAGGAGAAACTGTATGCTGGTAGCCCAGAGGTAAAGTACAAGTCAGAGAATGACCAACTGGTTTTGGCAAAGGGGTTTCTGGGAACCTTGATAAACGTACAGTGGACAGGTGGGAATGAAAGCCCAACTGGAAAGAGTGCAAGAGAACTGGAGTTGAGGGTGGGGTGCGATGCTTTCCCTCTTGAGTTTTATTATAAAAATGAGCAGAAAAATGGGAGGGCATGTGGGATGGAGAAATCTCCATCCCTCTTTCCCTCTCTCCCTCCACAATATTGAGGCATATTGATATGCATTTTAAAAGAAAATCTTTATTGTTGAAAGTATTACATAGGTCCTCCTTTTCTCCCCATTAACCTCTTCCAGCCTGCTCCCATTGCCCCCTCCCGGGCCCTCACCATCCCATTATCTATGTCCACAGATTATGCAAATATGCATAAAAGTTCATTGTTTGATCTCTTCCCACCCACCCATCCCAAACTTCCTTCTGAAGTTCAACAGTCTGTTCATACTTCTATGACTCTGGGTCTGTTTTTATCTTCAGTTTATTTTGTTCTTAAGGGAAATGCATTTAGTTTTTGCCTATTGAGTATTATGTTGGCTTTAGGTTTGTCATATATGGCCTTTATTATGTTGAGGTATTATCCCTCTATTCCCACTTCACTGAGAGTTTTTATCAAAAAGGGTGCTGTATTTTGTCAAATTCTTTTCCTGAATCTATTGATATGATCATGTGGTTTTAATATTTCAATTTGTTTAGGTGATGTATCATATTTATTGATTTGTGAATATTGAACCAGCCTTGCATCTGTAGAATGTTCCACTTACTTTTGTATTCATTGGTTGACTCTTGTAGTCAATGCCCTGACTAGGGAATCAAATACATAACCTTGGTGTATTGAGACTTCTCTAACCAACTGAGCTACCTGGCCAGGCCAGCCTATGAATTTCTTCAGGATTTGGGCTATGCACTTTTCAAGCTGGACACATTTAGGCCAGCAGTTCTCAAAGTGTGGTCCTCAAATGGCAGTATCAGCACCATCTGGGAGTTTATTAGGAGTTTGTTGGGTTCTGGGGCTCAACCTTGACCTGCTGAATCAGAAACTCTGGTGATGGAGCCACCAACTTGTATTTTCACAGGCCCTCCAGTGACTCTGATGTACCCACAGGTACTAATGGGAAATCAAGGCACAGTGAAGGGAAGGGCTGGTCCAGGATTATGGGGAGAGCCCATGACAAAGCTGAGATGATTCAGGTCAAGGTCCCAGTTAGAGGTCCCAGAAGGAAAAGGTCACCATATCTGGCCCTCGGAGGGAGGACCCAGGGGTCATTGCTATATATCAAAGGCTTGAGAACCAGAAGGTATGTATGAGTGGGGCAGCTGTTCTCTCTGGTGTATGTCCCTTGGGCTGTGGGCCTATGGCAGGGAACCTCTCCCCCCTTCCCCTATTCAGGTAACTGTGGCCTCTGCAAATTTTACAGAAAGTGGAGTGAGCCTAGCATTCTTACACTGCCCGGGAGTTTGCAGAGGGCAGGACCCAGGTTTCCTCCTCTGCTTGTCCCAGGTCTGTGGATAGAGGCTTAGGTGGGGTTGATTGTAGGAAGGGTCCCATGGGCCTCATCTGTCACCTTACCACTTTCTACTACCGTGTTTCCCCCAAAATAAGACATCCTCCGAAAATAAGACCTAGCGCATGGAAAGATAAGACATCCCCTGAAAATAAGACCTAGTGCAACTTTGGGAGAAAAAATTAATATAAGACACTGTCTTATTTTCGGGGAAACAGGGTATCTGGATTAATGGATGAGGTATGGGCTGGGAGTTTGCAAGGCAGGTTTCAAGGATGCTATTTTCCTCTGCTCAGTGCTTTTTCTGCCACCCCTTTCTCCTTTTCCATCTCCTGGAGCCCACCTTTTCCTTCAATCAGCCAGGTACATGTATGTATGTGTAGGGGAGGAGAGGTACTATTGAGTTGCAGGGTGAAGAAGGGGATGAGAAGGTTTGGGGACAATTTCCTGAAAGAAAGGAGGGGAGTAGCTTTTTACTCTGACAGGCTCAGGGTGATGGGGGCCCCTGGCTGTTGGGTTCCAGGGATACCTGGCTCAGGTACTACCCAGGAGTGAGTTTTGGGAATCCTGGAGGTCCCTCATTAAGCAAGGACATAGCTGTGGGTCACATAGGTAAGATGGGCCTGCCTGTGGGGGCAGACCAGCTCATGGTTGAGGCTGCGGGTGCTTTGGGCTCCATCAGGCTCTGGCCTCAGGGGCCTGGTTGTGCCCTGTGATTCATAAGTATTTATGGGCCATGTTTCTTGTGGGTGAGAACATGGTTCCATGAGGGCCTGCAGGAATAGGCTACAGCAAATTTTGGGAACAGACACTTTTCCATTCCCTGAGCTTCCTTTGTCTCCTCGGACCTCAGTTTCAAGGCAGCTTTGCTGAGTAGTCATTTCTAGGAGGGCTTCTGGCTTTAATTTGGTGCCAGGGGGCCCAACCGTGTCTGCTGAGTCAGCCTGCTGAGTGGGCATGGCAATGTGACATGGGGGAGGTGGCAAGTTCCCCCATTCCTTTCTCACTAGCAGCTGGCAGAAGGGGTGAGCGTGGGACTACCCTCTCCACCCTCACATTGCAGGGCAGGAAGTAACTGAGATGGAGTTAGAGTTCTTGCTTCACTCCTGCCTATGTGACCCACTTGCCTGCATCTCCTTTCTAAAAGGGATTCCTCAGAGGGCATCCTCCTGGGTGTTGTGTGGAGAAGGCCTACTGTGGAACCTGGCACACATTTGCTCAGTGAATGTTAAAAAGCACATTTTGCTACATGGACTGAGTTCTGCATGTGCAGAGCTCTGGGCCAGGCATGGGTAGGACTGGCTACTGGAAAGTGTCTGTAAGACTCTAGACCAGGGAGGGGCAGCCCTCAGCAACTCAAATGTCCTTGCATAGTCCAGCACAGCCTTCTTGCCATTCTAGCTAGGAGAAACTGCCCAGTAGACTCAATCCAGGTAGACTCAATCCTAGAGGAATAGTGTTAATAATAATTTGATGTGGTCAGTAATCTCTTTTATGTGCACAAGAAACCTTTTTCATCATTTAGTTAGCTCATTAGTTTAAATAACAACTCATGAAAGGGAGCAGTTTATTTTCTTCCTAGATGGGGGGACAGACCCTGGTAGCTGAGGTAGGATTCTGCCCAGGTCTCCAATCCAGGCTCCACAGTCTCCCATCGCTCACACTACCCTGCCCATTGCTTCTCAGTTTGGGCCACCCATTGGGAGGGGCACAGTTGGTCACAATGTCCCCTGGGGAGGCACCCAGGAACTGGGGTTTGCCCTCCAAGAAGCCATCATATGTGGAGTGGGAGCCGGAGGCTGCATTAAGTCAGCGGGATGCCTGTTTGGACCAGGCCGCAGGGCTGCAAGATGGAGCCACTGGGCCAGTCTGTTGAGTCCCCTCTCTGGGACACATCTATCCTTCTGGACATGACCCATTTCCCTCTCTTCCTGTCTACACACTGACAGCTCCCCTGCTCAGAGTTTGTGCCCTTGTAGAAGCTACTTCTCAGCTGTCCTCCCCAGACTACCATCCTTTTGTTGACAAAATGGGCCCACCCCCATTTGCTTCAGCAAGGAACTGTTCCAGGTGCTGCTGTCCCAGACCCTGTGGGGCCCAAGTATGGGGTGTCTGCTGCACTCAGGAAGTCCCGGAAACAGGCTAAAGGTTGGGCAGGCAACTCAGTGAGCCCACAGAGGCAGGACTTAGCAGCAGGAAGCTGTTCCAGGACAGAGCCAGGAAGGCGCAGGTCCAATTCCATGAGGCTGGCTGTAGCAGACTGAAGGGATGCCACCCAACACACCTGCCTGCAGCATCTGATGCTATTGATTTCTTATGATTCATCGGACAAATATGTCATTTTTGCAATAGAAGAAACCTGTGCTGGATCAGAGATTTGTGTGCTGGGGGTCGGGGAACTTGACGGGGGTGGGCATTTGTACGAATACGGGAGCCCCAGTTATAACAATAGCATCACTAAGGGCAGAATGAGGAGCCTCAGGTCACACCAGGGCTCCATGCTCTTCACACAGGTAACATAATTTGTTTCTCATACAGGAGAGGGATGTTATTAGCCCTGTTTCCACATGAAAAATGGAGGCCAATATAGGAAAGATGAGTTGACCCAAGTCACAGAAGAGGCAGAGCTGGAATTGAATGTACAAGTCCTCTAGCCTGCTGGGGGTGGGGGCCAACGGAAGGCACCAGGAATAGAGGGGGCTCTAATGCTGGGCTTTAGTTATTTGGGGCATTAGTCACGCATGGTTCAGGATATGTGTGCATGTCCATGTGTGATGCCCCCTCCCCACTTTAGCAGAAAGTCCTCTGGGCAGCTAGGATGGGGAGCAGCTCTTTACCACCTCCTACCATGCTGGTACCCGGTGCCTGCTCTCCGGCACATGCTTCTAATGGCTCTGGCCAGACCCTCATCAAGCTGCCTGCCAGGAAGGAGGAGTACCCAGGGTGGAAAGGTTCCCCAGGATAATAAAAATAATTAGTGGATAAGACATTGTATGCCAAGCATGGGTAAGCGACAATTCTTCTGTTATTCTCATTCTGCTGCTGAGGAAATTGAGGACAGAGGGGTGTAGTGACCTGCCAAAGGTCACACAGACAGTTGAAGGGCAGGATTCTGGCTCAGGGGTGTGGAGGGCTGATGGGCCCAGCTCTGCTTTGCTTAGTGAGCAATCCCAAAAGAGACCCTCAGGAGCTGAGGAGCCAGGGTCCTTCCTAAGCCCTTCTGTGGGCCAGGCAATTTCTTACTGTCCCATGTTATAGAACACACGTCCTGTCATCACTGCACTCCGCTGCGTTTCCATCACAATGACAGTTTATGACTGTTCAGTAAACCATTCGGCCCGTGATTTAGGCTGGATTTTAGATTTTGGCCCCTTCTCTGATTGAGTTCGACACCCCTATTATAGAGGCTCAGAAGGGGTTCAGGCTACCCTGGTGCCAAAGTCTGGCCATTATCCCCCACCATGTCACCTCAGAATGTTTGGTGATTCCTTTTGCCCATTCATCTCCCCATTGCTACTTGGAAAGTAAATGCACCCAGTTCTATTCCCCCACCTCCCAGGCCTGATGCCTGCTCATGCAGCTGGAGGGAGAGGAGGTTCTGGGCCAATCCAGACATCAAATAACAGACAGAATCAGCCCCAGGTGGGTGGTGGGTAGGGACTGGGCTCTCATCTCAGGTTGAGCCTCCCCACCTGGGTCCTTTCTATGACCTGAGGCAGTGTGAGTAGTTGTTAAGAACCTGGGCAGTGGTATCAGACAGCCTGGTGTGAATCCCAGCTCTGGCACTTATCAGCTGTGTGACCTTTGACATATTACTTAAACTCTCTGCCTCAGTTTTCTCACCTGGAAAAGGAAGGATAGTAGAACCTGCTCACAGTGATGTTAGAGAATTAATTGGGGTGCTCATGTACTGCACCGGGAGTGATGCCCAGCACATAGTAGGCACTTGATATATTCTAGTCAGATTTGCCAGGGTTGTGATTAGCAGGACTATGGAATGTTCTAGGATGAGAGCAGATCCTCCCAGCACCCAAGTGCAACTAGAAGCCAGAAATGAGGGGATAGAGCTGGAGCCTTTCTCAACCTGCCTCTGCCCCTGCCCCTGCCCCTGCCCCTGCCCCTGCTCCCCTTCTCCAAATCTCAGGCCCTGAGTGTTTCATTTCTTGGGGAGGAGATATGTGTGTGGGTTTTATTTTAGGCTTTATTTTTGTTCCATTTTACATGTTAACTATTTATACTCATCTTATTCCTTCAAGTATTCTTAAGAGCTTCGAACATACATGTTATACCGAGAAAGACTTAATCCAGAGTGGGAAATAGAATGCAATGGAAGAAAAGGCTCAGGGAACTTAGACCATGGACACACAGGGCCTGAGGTTGAGCTGAATATTTGGGTCTGTGCCTCCTAGTAGTCAGAGTGAAGAGGGAAACGTTAGTTAGAGATTCACACTGTCCTCAGGAACAGAGTAGCATAGGGCCCCAGGAGTGGTTTCCCGGGAAGAGGGGTCTTAGGGGAATGGGATCTGAAGGCCTCTACACTTGTCAGGTTGGATCCAAGCAGCCCTGCCCTCCTGCCTGGCCACTCCCTGCAGTTAGGACAGTGGGTTCCCTGGATTCGCATGGGAGTGGGGACAGAGTCCTTGGTTAGACTGGCGGGGGCCTGCAGATGGTGCAGTGCCATCTCATTCTTTTCACTAGGCACCTGGGCGCAGAGAGGCAGAGCTTGGTGAGCAGTGAGGTGGACCACCAGAGCTGGGCTGATCCTGCTGGGTCCATCCTCCGAGGTAGAGTCTAGTTCAAAAGGCCCCTCATATACCATCTGTCAACCCTTTCATTTTACAGGTGGGGAAACTGAGGTCTAGAGGGGAATTTGAGTACCTACTGTGTGCCAGTTGTTTTAAAGCCATCACCCACTTCTTCCTTACTGAGCCCTGTGGGTGTGCAAGAAGCTGAGCTTAATGTGGCTGAGTAACGTGCTCAAGGCCACATGGCTGGGAAACTGAGGAGCCAGGCTTGAACCCAGGCCTCTCTGGCCACAGGGGATGGGAGATGAATGGTGCTTTCTTCTGTCAAGATCTTGACTGGCTAAAAAGGGGGCTGCATCTTTCCAGCCATTCCTGCCTGCCACAGAAACTCAGGATTTGGGGAAGGGAGGTCAGATCTGGATCAGGGAAGCTGGCCACCTTAAAGCAAAAGGACCCTCTCTCGCTGCATAGGGTGATGCTGGGCACCACACTATTTGGCTAGCTTGTGTGGGGTGGGCCCTGGGCCACAAACTCTGAAGTTTGTGCCCCTGCCCCAAGTTCTCCAGCCCCACCCCCACCCCCAGCTCTTGTTTCTCCTGTCCAGCGGACTCCTATACCTGCAGGGCAGGGTCTGAGGTCAGCTCTGCCCAGTCTGCTTCTCTTCTCAAGAACTCTCAGTGTATTCCCACTGCCTGACCATGGCTCCGGTTCCCTGTGCCTGTCTAGCTCTCAACCCAGAGCCTACTTCAGCCCTTGGGGCTCCTCAACACCCATTAACATGACCCAACTCTGCAGGTACCAACCTTAGCCCTCCTCACCCCAACCCACTGGTTCCTGAACTACTTAGGATAGGACAGAGTGACCTGCCTCCCTCCCAGTGCTGGCTGAACTCTTGAGGATGTGAGGGCTCCATAAAGCCTTTCAGGGAAGGAGAGTAAAAGAGAATGGATATTTATCAATCAGGGGATCCATCTCCAGTTTGCAGAACCTTGCCAAGTCCAGACCTCAGAACAGACCCATGGAATCGGACATCAATAACATACTGAAAGCAAGCCCAGCTGATGCTTCCATAGTGCCTGCTGCATGCCAGGTGCTGTTTCAGACATTTTCAAATCTTTGTTTATTTAATCCTCACCACTGCCTATGAGATGGTTCTGTAGAAAAACAACAACAACACTGAAGCAGAGAGGTTAAGTAACTTGCTCAAAGTAACACAGTCCATAAGTAGTCAAGTGGAGATTTGAAGCCAGGCAGTCTGGATTCAGTAGAAAGAAAAGAGGCCCACCACCTATTATTCTTCCATCATAGTGCAAGCATTTGTCATATGCTGTCTCCTTGGCTGCTCATAAGGGCTGGCAAAGGAGTAGTGTGGCACTTACATTACAGACAAAGGAACAGGCTCAAAGAGGATGAGGCCTACCAAAGCCACACATCTGGGAGGAAGTGGATGAGGTGGGCTTCCCATTAGTTCCATCTGATTCCAAGCTGGAGCTGCCCTAGAGGTTGGATGAGGGGCAGGAGTGAGATGGTGAAATCTCTCTTTCAGATGCTTCCATCACGCAGGGCCCTGTCCTCAGCAGGAACTAGGCAAGTTCTGGGGGCTGACTCAGGCAGGCCCTGGGGCAGCCCACCTGCCCTACGCTGGTGGTCACATGGTATGGCTGTGATAAATGGGCTCCTGGCAGGCTGGGTATTAATTGCACCACCAGGTTTTGAGAGAGGCAGTGGCCTGAAATGCCTGCACTGGGACACTTGGCCTGGCTGGACAGGGAGGTGAGGAGGCAGCCAGCGGCCATCTCTGTGGGCAGATGGTTGGAGTAGGAGCCCAGTCTGAGGAAGGAGACACAGCCCGAGCTGGGTCCTACCTGAAGAAGCTTGGTTTGAAGGGTCTCATTTTTTTTTTTGTCCCATTTGTATATCTTTTCAGAAATGTTTATTCAAGTCCTTTGCCCATTTTTTTGACTGAATTATTTGATTTTTGGTATTGAGTTGTAGGACTTCTTTATATGTTCTGGATATTAACCCTTTATCAGATATATGGTTTGCAAATATTTTCTACCATCTTACAAGTTGCCTTTTCACTCTGTTAATTGTTTCCTTTGCTGTGCAGAAGTTTTCAGTTTGGTATAGTCCCACTCATCTATTGTTGCCTGTGCTTTTGGTGTCATATACAAGAATTCATTGCCAAATCTAATGCCATAAACTTTTCCTCTTGTTTTCAATTAGGAGTTTTACAGTTTGGGGTCTTTAACATTTTTGTGTGGTATAAGTTAAGGGCCCAGCTTCATTTGTTTGCATGTGGATATTTAGAAACTGAACATAGGCTGTAGCAACTGCAAGCTCATTCTTTTCTATGTAAAGTTTATATATCCAGGTCCACTGAGAGCAGGACCCACATCCTTTCCTCCCTTTGGATGCTGCTGCCCCCAAGGCAGGGCCTGAATCCTCATTGGGGTCTCGTGAATGTCAGGAATGCAGGCTTCTGCCCCACCCATCTCCAGAGCCTCTGGACTGGGTCAGGAGCTCTGTGATAGAGTAGTCACTGTTGTCCAGTGTCATTCTGTGGAGCAGGATTTGGGCAGGACCAAAGACAATTGGTGTGACAGTGTTAAGACTGGTCATTGATCTGTGGGAGAAAGGTCACTAGTGAGGCACCCTAAGCTTCTGGCCTCATCCTGTCCCAATTTTCTTCTGGTGACTTAGGTGATGGTGCAGAGTCCACATTTGCCAGCAAGAGGCAGTTCTCACCTTGGGTAGACAGCCAATGGAATTTCTTGGCTAAAACCCACCAAACCACATGGAATTTTAGAGCTGGAAAAATGAAGGTCTGCTCTTGGGCACTAAAGATCAATGGCCAGGGGGTGGGCACATGAATGAGGACTGGCCAGTTGCTGCCACACACCCTCTGGCAGTGCTGAGCTTCTCTGTCTTGAGCCCACTGGCACATGTTCAAAAATTTTTTGAGCTGCTCGTTCAATACAGGCATCTCAGGTGCTCTGTCTTTTCCAGGTCTGGCGGATGAAGGCTGTACCTCTGATGGGGCTGCCTGTGAAGCCAGGGGATTAACAGGCTTTGCAACTGGCTTTCTGTGTGATCCAGGAAAGCCTTGCCCCTTCCCTGGGCCTAAGTTTCTCCATCTGTAAAATAACCATTATTTCCTTCTTGTGAGGGAATTTTGAGAGTTAAACAAGATGGTGGATGTGAGTCCCGTTCTTGTGAATCAGTCATGCTCTTATATTACCTCTCTGGGGAGGATTGTTGGTTGTTCTGGGATCCCTCAAACACCCCTGAGACTCAGGTCAAGTAGGAAGTCACTGGCAGCGTGTGTCTGGCTGTGTAAGTGTGCTGGAGTGAGGGGGTGCCTACAGGAAGCTAAAGCTGAGCAGACACTGTGGTAATTGGGCAAGAGGAAGGGCCCCTGCCTCTTCCAGCTCAGGGCAGGCGAAGGAGGAGCCCAGGTGACTGGGTTGTGCCCACTATATATAGCCGCTCAGACACGCACATCCTTCTATTTCTGTGTTCTTCCTCCTACTGGGGTGTGGGAGGGGAAAGAAAGTAGAACATCTAAAAATATAGTGGAGGGCTGGAGGGTGGGGAAATCTCCTAGAGCCTGAGCCTCAGCCGGAGTGATCTATCTCATTTTCTTGCCTCTGCGCCTGCACCTTGAACTTACCTCACAGCCACCTTCACTACTTTTGGAACCTTAGGGATGTTACCTCTGCCCACACTCATGCAACCTTCCCATGGTGCCCTTTCTGTGGGTTTGGGGTCTTCCTGCCTCCATTTCAGTTGGTGGAAATTGAGGCCTGGAAAGGGCTTGCTTTGGTTGGCCTACAGGCTCCCAGGGTTCTGCCATGGCCCCCCTGGATGCCCAGAGCCTCCCTGCCCCATAGGGCCTTGGACTCTGGCAGGTTTAGGACTTGGCTCTGTACTTACGTGCGACAATATCTTTCCTCTGAACCTCAGTTTCTCATATACAGGGGCTAAATGAAACCATTACCTGGTAGGTGGTGATGAGAATGGAAGGAGAAGTGCAGGTAAAGCTGGACATGGGGCCAGGCACTTAAAAAGCACTCAGGCCCAGCCTGTGTTGACCTATGAACCAGGAGGTCAGGGTTCCATTCCCTGTTGGAGCTCAGTACCCAGTAGGGGGCATGCAGGAGGCAGCTGATCAATGATTTTCTCTCATCATTGATGTTTCTATCTCTCTCTCCCTTCCTCTCTGAAATCAATAATAAAAAAAATTTAAAAGCATCTAGTAAGTCAGCCCTTATCACCTTTTTTATTATTATTTTCTTCATCTTTGTCCTGGCAGTGAGTCCCTCTTTTCCTGAGGCCAAGGACCTCTAATCCCCACTTCCCGGGGCTTTGCTCAGTACAGTGTTTAAGATGACTTTTCCTGAGGGCAGGTCTGCATCCTGGTGCACAGTATGAGGGCAGCCTGCCCACCGCAGCCTTCAGGAGGTGACAACTTTGCTGAGGAAGGCAGGTCCAGTCTAAGGGTGAGTGAGCATCTGCCTCAGGCTAGGCTTCCACTCCATGGGCAGGTAGAGTGGGATGGGCTTTTGTCAACCCCACTTTAACGTTGGAATCCTAGAGAGCAGAGAGGAAAGCATGGTCCTCAAGTCACATGGTTGGAATGGCAGGCCTGGAATAGAGGCTATCTGAATTCTCTGGATTCCTAAGTCTCTGCTTGTGGGGTCTCTCATCTGCCTGTCTCTCCTGTGGACTGAGGGAGCCTTCAGGGGCCTCTGTGAAGGCTGAACCCCCTCACCCCCATGCTCCTTCATGGTGCTTTTTGATGTCTTGATGCTACCTATGTCTGAACCTGGCCATGCAAGGGGTCTGAGGGGTTGAAGCCTTCTGAGGCTGGGAGTGTGCACCCCTGGGTTTAGTGAACACCCTGTAGGTGCCTGTGTGATGGTTCAGTGTGACAATGTCAACCTACACAAAGTGGGGAGACTAGTTATTGGAGCCTACATTTCCATCAGTGAATATTAATTCATTACTACATTTGTTTCCTTTTTCTCCATACGCACCCACACACCATACCAATGAGTTATTTTGACATTGTATTATTTTATCCATAAATGTTTCTCTAAAAGGTATGAACCTTAAAAAAAAAACAAAACCATAATGCCATTACCATACCTTAAAAGTCAAATGTTACCTGGCACTTAAAAAAAAAAAACCCAAAAAACTTTATTGTTGAAAGTATTACATAGGCCCTCCTTTCCCTATTATTAACCTCTTCAAGCCCGCTCCTGTCACCCCCTCCCAGGTCCTCATCACACCATTGTCTATGTCCATGGTTTATACACATATGCATTCAAGTTCATTGGTTATTCTCTCCCCACCCACCCTCCCCTGCCTTTCCTCTGAGGTTCAACAGTCTGTTCATGCTTCTATACTTTGGGTCTATTTTGGATAGTCAATTTATAATATATTTTCCCATGCAGTGGGCTTTCTTATTGTTTTGTTGATGGTTTCTTTTGCTGTGCAGAAGCTTTTTATTTTGATGTAGTCCAATTTGTTTATTTTCTCCCCACTCTCCATTGCCCCAGGAGCTGTATCGGTAAAGATATTGCTACGACATATGTCTGCTTTTTTGCTGTCTATGGAGTCTTGTAGGATTTTTATGATTTCCCATCTTAGATTTAAGTCCTTTAGCCATTTTGAGTTTGTTTTTGTGTATGGTGTAATTTGGTGATGTAGTTTCATTTTTTTGCATGTATCTGACCAAATTTCCCAGCACCAGTTATTGAAGAGACTGTCTTGACTCTATTGTATGCTTTTGCATTGTTGTCAAATATTAATTGAGCATAATGGCTTGAGCTGATTTCTAGGTTCTCTGTTCTGTTCCATTGGTCTATACATCTATTCTTGTGCCAGTAGCAGGCAGTTTTGAGAACTGTGGCTTGATATCTGGTATTGTGATCCCTCCAACTTTGTTCTTTCTCAGGACTGCTGTGGCTATTCTGGGTCTTTTTTTTTTTTAATTCCAGATGAAATTTTGGAGAGTTGGTTCTATGTCTTTGAAATATGCTGTTGGTATTTTAATGGGGATTGCATTGAATATGTAGATTGCTTTGAGTAGTATGGACATATTAATGATGTTGCTTTTACCAATCCATGAACATGGTATGTTCTTCCATTTGTTTATGTCTTACTCCATTTCTTTTTACAATGTCCTATAGTTTCTGAGTACAGGTCTTTTATATCCTTGGTTAAGTTTATTTCTAGGTATCGTAACTTTCTTGGTACAATGGTAAATGGGATTGTTTTTTTAGTTTCTCTTTCTGTGAGTTCATTGTTGGTATATAAAAAAACCATAGATTTCTGGGTGTTAATTTTGTATCCTGCTACATTGCCAAATTCATTTATTAGGTCTAGTAGTTTTTTGTTGGAGTCTTTGGGTTTTTTTTATAGATAGTATCATGTCTTCTGCAAATATGAATGTTTTTACTTCTTCTTTTCCAATTTGGATGCCTTTTATTTCTTTTTCTTGTCTGATCACTATGGCTAGAACTTCTAGTATTATGTTGAATAGGAGTGGTGAAAGTGGGCATCCTTGTCCTGTTCTTACTGGAAATGGGTTTAGTTTTTGCCCGTTGAGTATGATGTTAGCTGTAGGTTTATCATATAGAGCTTTTATTATGTTGAGGTAAGATCCCCCTATTCCAGCACAGGGATGAAGTTCCCTGCAATCCACCGCTCCTGTGTATCATAAGCCACAACCTTGGTTTCAAGCAGGCTGGATCACTCTGCTCACTTTGTTTCTCTGCCTGCCTTCAGTTATATTTACACAAGCATATATTTCTGACACAGCCCCTGAGTGGCAGTGTTTCTGTATTAGTTTCTGGGACCAAAAGGCCCCTCAACCCAGTCCCTCAGGACTCCCTGGGGTTGTTAAGACTCTTCTTTTTCCTGTACACCCATGTCTGGATTGGAAGGACAGACTGTCCCAGAGCTGGTTTTCTGTTCGTCTCTCCCCATTCTGCTCCTCAGTTTCCACAAAATTCACCTTCCCCTGCAGTATTGATGAGTGTTTTTTAATTGGAAGATCCTATATACTGGGCTTAGCTAGCAAAAGCAAGGAAGTAAAAAAGAAACTGCACCAACTCATGTCTTTCTCTCATACCCCCTCTACCCCTGCACTGTGCGGTTGATATAGAACTTCAGGCTACCTTTCTGGGCACTGTCTCCCATGGCTGTGGGCTTAGATCTAGAGCCCCCCTCTGCCAGCAGCCCTGTGGACCCTCTTCCACATTTGAGGGCTACACTTACCCCAAGGGCCATGGATTTGGTGGATCACAGTCTCCCTCTGAGACTCTAGTCCCCACTGCACACATTTCTCCCTCCAGCTCAGATCCCACCTCTCTCTAGAAGATCTCTGACTATTCCATCCATTGACTGCCTCGCCAATTCCAGGTGGATGTTATTAGATTCAGCTGTTTCTTCTATCTGCTCTTTGAGAAGGTGCAGGACCTGTCCCCATATTCAGTTGCCATCTTGTCTTCTCCTGGACAAGCATCTTAGGCACCCATGGCCAGGGAGGCTGGAATGTCAGGTGTTTATGGGTTTGCAACTGAGACACCTGGTCCCTAGGTATTGTGGCTGTAGGGTCTGGAAGGTATCCGAGGTCTCCCTGGGTGAAGGTAAGGCTGGACTTTTGATCACAGCTGCTCTCCCCTTCTAGATGGCACGGTCTCTGCAACAGAGCTGGCTACTCTGGGAGAGATTTCAGCAGTAGTAGAGGCTACCTGACTAGGGGAGCTTGTTCTACCAGTACCTAACAGGTCTGTGGAATTTAACTGTCCCTCACTCACAAATATGCACATCCACACTGTCCTTTCGCTCTCTCACTCACATACTATCTTGCAGCCTGCTGTCCCATCAGCCACCACCTTGGATCTCCCCAATTTTCAACATGGTGTAGTCTTCCACTTGTTTATATCTTCCTCTATCTCTTTTCAACATCCTATAGTTTTCAGAGTACAAGTTTTTACCTCCTTGGTTAAGTTTATTAAGTATCTTAATTTATTTTTGTTGCAGTGGTAAATGGGTTGTGTTTTTTAGTTTCTCTTTCCGAGAGTTCACTTTTGCTGTATAAAAATGCTATGGAATTTTGGATGTTTTTGTATCCTATGTTTCTGAATTCATTTATTAAATCTAATAGTTTTTTGATGGAGTCTTTAGGGTTTTCTATTTACAGTATCATGTCATCTGCAAATAATGACAGTTTTACTTCCTTCTTTCTGATTTGGATCTCTTTTATTTCTTCTTGTTGTCTGATAGTTATGGCCAGGACTTCTAATACAATGTTATACAAGAGTGGTGAAAGTGGTCATTCCTGTCTTGTTCCTGTTCTTAGGGGAAATTGTTTTAATTTTTGCCCATTGAGTATGATGTTGGCTGTAGGTTTGTTGTATATGACCTTTATTATGTTGTGGTATGGTTCCTCTATTCCCACTTTGCTGAGAGTTTTTATTAAAAAAATGTTGGATTTTGTCAAATGCTTTTTCTCTATAATTGATATGATCATGCGATTTTTGTTTTGCAGTCTGTTTATTTGCTGTATCACGTTTATTTATTTGTGAATATTGTACCCGCCTTGCATCTTCAGAATAAATTCCACTTGGTCATGATGATCTTTTTAATGTATTGCTGGATCTGATTTGCTAAAATTTTGTTGAGGATTTTTGCATCTATGTTCATCAGGGATCCTGGCACTTGGTATTTATTACCTGATTCACTCTTCAAAATAGACCTCAGGTGGGAGTTAGCATTGCCATTTTAAAAAAGAGGAAATTGGAGGCCCAGAGAGTTCATAGTCACTGGCCTGAGGTCACATAGAGTGGCCAAGAAGGGATTTGAACCTGTATCACTTCCCTCTTTCCTTTGCCACTACCTAAGGATTGTCACGTCTTATGGTCCAAGGAGGGCTCTGGGCACATTTTATTGAAAAATGTCTCTGGTCCCAGCCCAAGGCTCACCACAAGTTTGGAGCTCAGACTGCACTGGGCCCAGGAGTGAGCTGTCTCCTCTGGTCAGCGCTGAGCTTTATGGGCATTAACAAGCCATTTAAAAAATGCTGACAGCACACTTTGTGGGTCCTAGTTAAGATGTACTAAAAAATAAGCACCTTTTCAGGGAGGAAACTCAGCATGTCGGGGTGAAATACATCTACAGTGTTACCTATGCACATGAGTCATCCTAAAAAGGCTGGTGAGGGAGCAGTGAGTGCCAAGCTTCACCCTCCCTGGGTAGTCTTGATGGCAGCAGGTACTTGGTGAGCAGGTTAGCATCTCAAGCTCTGCAGGGAAAGAGGAGGGATGTCTGAAGTTAAATGTCAGGGTTGGGTAAAGTGGGGCATGTAGTTATCTGCTCTAAGCTGTCCATTTTGCAGATGGAGAAACTGAGGCCCAGAAAGGGGAATGAAAGGTCCAAGGTCACACATTCCAAGAGCTATCCCCAGAAGCCCAAGAGTACACTGTACCCGAAGGGGCTACTCCTGTATTTCCCCCCTTCCTCCTCATTCTGTATTGAAGCAGATGTAGGCACAGAATTTGTGCTCATTTACTGGATCATTAGGCATCTCCTGCCTCTCTCTGGGACTTAGTGGGGAGAGTCATGATGCTCAGGTGGAACTAGGGGAGTGGAGCATTTCAGTGTTGGATGTTCCCTTACTTTCTCCATAGAAGGCCCCAGCACACACGGGCTATGGCAGTCTCCAGGAGAGTGTGGGGTTGGCCTCCCTCCCCCTTCTCTTCCTTCTTTCCTTCCACAAATATTTAAGTGCTTACCTCCAGTCTAACACTGTGATGGGCACTGGGGAATACAGCAGTGAACAAACAAAAAGTGCAGTCAAATGATCAAACAAACCAACAAAAATGAAGTCTCTGACTGCTCCATGGAGCTTACAGTTGATTAGAGGAGCCCGAAACTCAAAGAAGGCAGCCATGCTATAAGACTGTGTGTATTATACATACTGCCCTGGTGCTATTCATTCCCTGAGAGGGAATCAACCAAGTCAGGAAGGGTGAGGAGGGCTTTCTTAAGCAGGTGACACACTGCAGGATAAACCTGTAAGCTGAGATATGTGTGAAGTGGTGTCTGGAGGCATGGGACAGGAGGCAGAGGGAATGGCATGCACAAAGGCTCTGTGGCAGGAGCATAGGCGATGAGGAAGTCAGTGAGGAAGTAGTGAGAGGTGAAGTGGGCAGGGCCAGGCCTCTGGGCGGGCCTGGAGGGCTTTAAGTGGGGATGGGGAGGGTGATATACTTATTGTAGATTTGTAGTATGGACAGATTTCTGGCTGTTATGTGGAAGGTGGCCTGAAGTTCAGTCAGGTGTGGAGTGGGGTGGTAGTTGGGGGTGAAGGTGTGCATCCAGGTGGGAAGGACTGGTGTCCTGGACCAGGGTGCTGATTTGAGTGCCAACTGTCTAGCTGTCTGCTCCCCTTTATTGCCCCTGGGCCTGCTGACCCAGAAAGGTATCTTCGGGTGTCCAGGAGGGACAGTGCTCTGTGAGTCATTATTCTGTGGGAAGTGGAGGCTAAGGGGATGAGGTGGTGCCTTTCTCAGATGGGTGCCCTTCCTTCTCCAGGAAGCCAGGCATGGGTATTCCTTCTCTGAAATGCAACTCAAGAGGCATCTGGGTTGTGTGAGAGCATAAGCACTGAGGGTGCGACATTCACCTTATCACACTTTGAGATTTAACTCAGGGAGGAGCCAGTGCCCTGTGAGGGGAAGGAGCAAGAGGAAAAAATGGCTTGCTTTACTTAATTATGTCTGACAGTGATAGCTTTCATCTTTAGCTGAAAAGTATCTATGGAGTAAGGACTGCTTTTCTCAATCGAGATAATTATGTTAATTAAAATGCTTCCTTTACAGTAGTTCTGATTAATAAAGCAGTTTTACTGCCCTCTTTAAACATTCTAACCTTCTATTACACAGGTAAGGAGGCCCTTTCTCAGCAATTTATGGATCTTCACGGAGATTCCAAGAGGCAACCTGCTGTCGGGGGCCTGGTGGCCGTCAGTTTGCTTACACATGTGGGAATAGGTATAGGGAGGGGGCAGGTGAGTAGACCTAGCAGGAGGCTGGACAGGCCATCAGGGGTGGGATAGAAATGGGGTGCTCAGTGCTGTGGTGTCTTCTGGAAAATAAAAATACCACTTTTTTTCCCCCCCGAGTTGCTCTTTACTTCCACCGAGAAACATGGGAATAATTATTGAGCTCCCATTAGGGAGATCATATGTGGGAGAAGAGGTGCCAGGGCCAGAGTGGTTCTAGAGTGAAGGGCAAACTGGGCACCCCCCATTCTTGCCTTGGTGGGCTAGAGGGGTAGTTGGAAGGTGGGAGTAGCTGGGGGCTCAGAAGGGTGTGTTCTTAATAAAGTGGAGGTGGTTGTTGATATGCCAGGATAAGAGATGGAGTGCAGAAGGGACTGGGGTTGGGAAAGGCAGGGAAGAAGGGGAAGATGGTGTGATTCCTGACTCTAACCCCCAGGGAATCTGAGCTGGGAGGAGGGAGTGGGGCCTTGTTGGTAGGAATCTGAGCCCGGGCCTGGCTCCTTCACCTCTGATGCCCTTTGTTACCGACTCAACCTCATGGTCTCAGCCTTGATTCTTCCATCTCTGCCTGGGCCAGAGATCCCAAACTGTGGCTCAGAGACAGAATCTGCTCCATGGATGTGTGTGTGTGTGTGTGTGTGTGTGTGTGTGTGTGTGTATGGGTGAGAGGGAGTTTGTGGGCAAGTCTTTGTGCAGACATGTATGTGTAAGAGTGTATGTGTGAATATTTGTGTGTGTTTGTGTAACTGTCATATGAGTGTATTTGTGCATTTATGTGTGCTAGTGAGTGTGTGTGAATATGAGTGTATATATGTGTAAGTGATAGTGTGGATCATGTATGTGTGTGAGAGTGTATATTCCAGCCACAGAATGTGGTAAAAATCTCAGCCCATAGATCTGGAAATATTGAGTGTTTCCCATAAAAATCAGGCTTTTGGATATATTCTGAAAAGTCAGGAGCCCTGGACCCTCCAACCACCAGGAGCCCAGGGTGGGCAGGATAGTAGCTGCTGTTACGGAGCCTCCTCCCCTCTCCATCTCCATCATAGCCTGACCTCGAGGTGTGAAGTCCGGGTCTCAGAAAGTACTGGTGTGGTTCTGGTGCCCACTGACTCTGTGGACAGATAAGGCCTGTGAGGATGGGGAGAAGGATATTTAGGGGGCTCCAAAAGGGGGAAAATCTCAACTGACCGCCGCTATGCCTTCCTTCTGAGAGGACTGAATATAGATGGAGTCACAGAGGCCTCATGGATAAGTGTCCCAGGTGCTGGAGGGAGACTTTGTGGGCTTCCTCACTCCATTCATACCCAGCCATCCCAGTCCTAGAAGCTGCTCTGCCCAGTCATGGTCACAGCCAAAGGGTTTCAAAGCTGGGGGCTAACTCTCTCAAGGAGGCAGTGAGGATAGGGTTACAGGAGATGTCACAGCAGTGAGGCCTTAGCATGGAGAGCTGACTGCCACTCCCTCCTTGAGACCCCAGCAATTTGCTGTACATCCCCTTCCCTCCCCCCCCCCCCCCCCCCCCCGGTCATTGTCACTGCCATACTACTCATTTATGAGGGCTTTGGCTCCAATTCTGCTCATGCCAATCCAGGCCCCGCCCACCAACCACATCTTGGAGCCTTGTCTATCTTCTTGCTCTCCTTCAATCCCAGCACAGCCCTGGGCTCTCTTGCTGCCTAAAAGGAGGAAGCAAGCTGAGGGATTCTTTTTTGAATACGTCGCCTGGTTGAAGAAGAGGCTGTTGCAGTCAGGGAGGCCCCAATAGCCCACAGACCATGTGGACCAAAAGGGGCAGGGGCTTGTCCAAGGTCGTGCAGCCTGGAGCCATGGGCTGGGGAAGACACATAACCCAGGCCCCTGACCCCAGGGGTGTCTGAGGGTGGCCAAGGCCAAGGGACTGATGCTGAGGGGTCCCCATGGCCAGAGGAAGAGATGCTAGAGGCTCTCTAGACCCTTAGACCTCTCTTGAGAACTCTGCACACTAACTTCTGGCCCACATCTTTGAGGCTTGCCTCATGGGTCTGAGCATTCACTCATGTATGTGTGTGGGAATGTATATACATGTGTTATCAGGTTTACATATACAAGTGTGAACATTTATACTCATGTCTATGTGCTGGTACATATACACAAGTATTAAAACATGCCTGCATGTACACATGGGTATATGCAGCCATGTGATTGCACATGTGTACATGCGTGTGGAGTGCTTCTGTATATGCATATCCATGGTTGTGTGTGTGTGTGTGTGTGTGTGTGTGTGTGTGTGCATGTGTCTGTGTAATGTGTGTTTGAGATGCTGTACCTCAGTAGTTCTGCCCTGCATGTTCACATGTGTGTTTTCTTCTGTGTGTGCTGCTGATGCATCCTGCAGGCCCCTCCTTAGACCCTGGAACAAGGTGGCTGTCTAGGCGGGTGGTGACAAGTCAGAGATATGAGCTCTGGCCTACGCTGGAAGCTGGCCCCCTTGGGAGGGATGGGACCATCTCTCTAGGTGTCCTTGAATGAAGAGAGCTTGAGCTGTATCACCTGTGACTCCACTGTCTAGATGTGCAAAGGACAGGGTATGCACTTCTTAGCGTCCCCTCCTCTCTGAGGCCCAGTTGAGGCAAGCCCTTCCTCAGGTGGCAGAACCAAATCCCAGATGTGCAATGGGTTTGAGCAATGTTGAGGAGTGCCTTGGCCTGGGGCCTGTCTGCTGGGCCTGCCTCCTCTGTGAAGCAGTAGCCTGGACCTGCCCAGAGGGAGCTGCCCTGGCCCTATCCCAGGCCAGCCCCGTCCTCTTCCCACCAACACAGCTGCTAAAGTAGAAGTCAGCTAAGCCCCCATGTGCCTTCCCTCCCAATCCCCACCCCCTCTCCATTATCTGACAGACTCTTGGGATGAGCTTATGACCCTCTGCCAGGAGAGAATAGTTTTCAGACAGGGTATTCCGACTGCTGAGATGTGTGCTAATGGCTGGGTAAGTCTTCAGGACAGGAACTCCCCTGCACCTCAGTAGATACAGTTGCTCCTAGATAGGCTGGCCTGCCACTCCCACCTCAGCCTGCCTAGGGGGCTGCCCCCTCTCGCCTCTATTATATTTATGTGCCTGTTTTATGATTTCAATTTTTAATGCCTATGCTCTTTTAAGACACTTAGTGCTTTCAAGTGGAACATTTCCTTCTAAAACCTGAGCACAGATGGAGGACAGAGCAATAAATCAACTAATAACTGGAAACTCATTTTCTGCTCCTCAGCAGAGAATTAACCCCTGCCTCACTGCATTCCTCTGTCACAAGGGACCGCCAGGGAGCCCAGTCAGCTGGTAGCTGAGCTGGGACCTTACTGCTCTGCACAGATTTTCCCTGTTGCTTCTCTCCTCTCTTCTCCTGGGTTCCTCTTCTACTTGCCTTTGTTTCCCTCTTTTTCTTCATGTTTTCTCTTCATCTTCACTTATTCAGTCCTGCTCAAAGCTAGTAAGAATAGAGATGTCTGGAATTAGGGGTTTGGAGGGAACCATGAGATAGTGTGAGCAGGGTTTGTTGGAAACTTCCTAGGCCTGGAAGCTGGCCCAGTTTTGCCCTGACTTGCTATGTGACTTAAGGAGAATGTTCAATCCTCTCTGAGCCTCCAGGTCACCACCTATGCAAAGAGCTCTTACCACATGGGCAGACCATGATTTGATTTTTACATTTGGGACAGACTTGACAGCAGAGGTGGGCAGTGCCTGAGGTTTTCCCACTTCCTCCCTTCCTATAATAGCTTGAAAGGGGAGAGATGAGACTTTCAGGCCTGGGGGCTGGTAGTGGTCTTGATGCCTCTTCTTTCCTTTGTGTGCATAAGCCTGCATGTGTTAATTAATGCTGGTGTGTGTGTGTGTGTGTGTGTGTGTGTGTGTGTGTACTTCTGCATGTGTCTTGGCATCCAGGGTCGTGAAGCACCACCATTGTTCACTTAGGATGGCTCCTGATCCTCTGAAGTACTTGTGAAAGGGCTCAGAATGGGGAACCACATCTGCATTGAGAGGCTTAATGGTGCAGGTTGAAGGGAGCACAGACTCTGAGACCACACTGCTTGGGTGCAAATCTGGCATTCCCATTTATTGCCGTGTTACCTTGAATAAGTCACTTAACTTCTCAGGGCCTCAGATTCCCCTTCTGTAAAATAGAGATGAATAGTGCCTCCCTCCTAACTTTGCTATACAGGCTAAATGAATTAGCTGCCTATAAGGTGCCCAGTACATGTAAATGTAGTGTGAATGGTTGCTGCAGGGGGTGGAGGGAACAAGTCAATAATAGCATGATACCCTGCCCCAACTCACTGGCCATTAGATGAACCTGGTGTGCTCCACAACTTGCAAGTGAGGAGGAGCCCAGTGAGCAACCATGGGTGGCTTCCTGGAGGAGGTGGTACCAGCAGATAGAGTAGGGTGGATCTGTGAACCTGTTGGGGAAGAACAGAAAGGATATTTGGAGCATGTCAAGGTACAGATGGAAGTGTTTACATTGATTCAGAAGTAAGCAGAGAAGCTAATATTTAGTACTGCATGCAGACACTTGTATGTATTATCTTTCTGTGGAAATGAGGAATCTGCATTTGAACACATACATAACTTGCTCAGGGTCACACAAGCTATCAATGGCAGAAGTGGGATTTGAACTTTGTGTGTTTGACATTGAAGTTCTATTCTACCCATGGCACAAGTTCCAGCACTGGGAAGGGCAGCTAGTTCAAACCCTTTCTCACAATGCCCTACTTTACCTAGACACCTCTGAAAATGGAGCTGACTACCTTTCAGGACAGTTCATGATTTTTTTTTTAATGATGCCACTCATTCTAACAGTGATATTCAGGGTAGGCCCAAATCTAGTTACCATAACCCCTCAGCCACACCCTGTCCATGTGGCCCACTGGCTTCCTGCCGGGCCCACACTGGTAGGCTGCACCATTTCCTCCCAGGAATCCACTGACATATGAAAGGAATAAAAAGTGCCTCACACTGAACACCTGCAGTGTGCTGGATGCACAGCACATCCCACATTTGACCAAGGTCACCCTGTAGAGCAGGCTGGGTAAGCTCCGGTGCCCAGCCCTGGAGTGCAGTGTCCCATCAACCAGGTTATTCAGTGGCATCCAGGGCAATCTGGAGTAGTGTTCAGCCCCAAGAGTTTGGTTTCCAGAGTATTTATTTACTTATTTATTTTTTAATTCTCATCTGAGGATGTTTATTGATTTTTAGAGAGAGAAGAAAAAAGGAAGGGAAGAAAAAAAGAGTAAAACATTATTGTGAAAGAGAAACATTGATTGGCTGCCTCCTGTATGCTTCCCAATGGGAGATTGAACCCGAAACCTGTGTATGTGCCCTGACCATGAATCAAACCCATAATACTTTGGTATATGTGACAGTGCTCCAACCAACTGAGCAACCTGGCCAGGACAATTTCCAGAGAATTTAAACGAATGATTCTTCTATGTCATAATTTTAGCATATGATGGCTGAAGTCTTCTTGGGGCCATAAAACAGAAAACTTTTCCCACTGGGAGCAGCTCTCAGCAAGACGTAGGAAAATCTTCATGCCATCCAGTCATTTGGATATCAGTTACTGTTTAGGAGAAAGTGGCATGTGTGGGTTTATTGACTTGTTCCCCCCACCCCCTGCACAGGTGAACCAGCCTTGTCAGGTGGCAGAGAACACACTGCCCAGGAGTGTGGGCTTGTCGATGAGGGAGGGCTTGTCCATTCACTCAGCAAGTACTATTGAGCGCCTATTATGCACCAGATGCTGATTGGTAGGTAAGGCAGACACTAACAAATGCTAATAGGGAATTTGAAGTTGCTAAGGATGCAGTGATGGGGAGGAATGGGGACACCTGTGAGATGAGGCCCAGGCCTCTCTCAGGTGAGGGAGCACCTGTGGGAAGGCCCTGTGTGGGGAAGAGAAGGCTATGTAACAGGGGAGGAAGCCTCAAGTGAGTACATTTGCATGGGCTATGGTAGGGGCTTTGAGATGTTTCCCAGGGGGGCAGTAACCAGCTATTGATAGGTTAAATAGGGGGAGGGGTCTGATCTGATTTTTGTTTTTAAAAGATCTCTCTGGATTGTGCAAGAGGGGCCAAGAGGGGAAACAGGGTAAGGCAGAAGTGATGGAAGCTTGGGCTAGAATGGTAGCCATAAGGAGAAAGAGAGGCAGATGACTGCAGTCCTGCCTTGGAGGCTGAACTGTGGGTGGGGGTGGGACGAGAAGGAAGCAAGGAGGACAATTCATTTCCTTATTGATATGGGAAGACCATGGAGGTTAAGGATTGGATCAGACAGAGTTTGTTCTTGACTGCCTCCTTAAGCAGAGATGTCCATTTTAAGTTGGACTTACAAGCCTGGAACTCAGGGAGAGGACTGAGCAGGGGATGGAGATGCAGGAGCCAGCAGCTGTAGGTGGTATTTATAGACATTGTGCAGATTGCCCAGGAGGAGATATGGATGGTGGAGAGGAAGGACTAAGGCCTGGATCCTGGGCTCAGCTACATGGAGAGTTGATGGAAGAGAAAAACCAGCATAAGAGGCTAACAGGACACACTCAGGGAGAGCGAGGAGAGCCAGGATGGTGTGGCATTCCAGAAGCAGAGAGAGGGTTCTAAAAGGAAGTGCCAAATTTACCATTGTCACTGCTGTGAGGGAGTGGGGAGATGTCCATTGCATTTGACAACATGGAGGCCATGGGGCTGGGCAGAGAGAAATTGTTGTGAAGTGGTGAACAGAATCCAGTTTAAAGTGGGCTGAAGAGAGGAAAGAGAGAAAGGGTGTCATTGATTCTCCCTAGAAATTTTATGTAGAGAAGAGAAATGAAGTGGTGACTGCTATAAACCTCATTAATCTGATGCCTCTGTGTTCAAAGTGGCACCCAATTAGAAGGGGGAGGGTCACAAGAAATCTCTGAGGAATGTACAGGCATGTCCCAGACTCTTCCCCAGCTGTCCTCAGTGGTAATATCTGTGTAGATCTAGGAAAAGATCAGACCAGGTCACAATCCACGTTGATACAATCCACAGACCTTATTCAGATTTCCCAGCTGTACATGCACATGTGTGTGTGAGTATGCACACGCTTGTGCAGTTCTATGTAATTGTGTCACATATGTAGCTTTGTGTAACCACCACCACAATCAAGACACAGAAGTGTTCCATCACCATGAGGTTCCCTATGCTACCACAAACCCCTTTCTCCCACAGTGGTCCTTCCTCCAGCCACCATTCCTTTGTCCTATATCTCCGTAGTTTTGTTATTTGGTGAGTGTTATATAAGTGGTATCATATAGTTTAGAACCCTTTGAGATTGAACATTTTTAATGCAACATAATTAAGGGAGGGGATTTTTAAAGGACAGGAGATGCCAGGACATGATTGTTTGCTGGTGGGAAGGCTGTGGGATCCAGTAGAGAGGGCAAGATGGGTGATGCCAAAACACAGCAAGTGATGGAAGCTGACTCCTGAACCAGAGGAGATGGGTTCAGAGACCAAGTGAAGTGACACACCTAACCTTTGGCATGTAGTGTGACCCCCTTCTTAGGGAGGAAGAGGGAACATGGGCAGAGCAGGTAGGCTTCTACAGTGTGCAGGGGGCAGATGAGGTGGTTGACATTCCTCAGTGAGAATGGAGGGAGGTCTCAATTGAGAGTGATGACTCAGATAGAAATGGGACGTATGAGAAGAGCAGACAGGGGGAGACATTATCTTGGGAGAGCAAGAAAGTGAGCAGGCCACTGACATGAGCTGGAACTGCTCTTGCCTTAAGATCATGGATGTCACAGCTTTCCTGGCAGGCTCATTTTCTCCAACAACATTTGACTTTCCAGATAGTTGTCAAGAGGGTGCTGGTTGTGTTCATCTAAGTTGAAGTTTCATGAAAGTATTGCCAAGGGAGCGGGGCTCAAGGCATTTGAGGGGTTAATTACACTGATGGACTGTGGAGCCCAAGCTAGGAAAAGGGAGGAGAGTGGATGTGGAGAGAGATGTGAAGTTCTCAATTAGGTGAAAGAATTGTGGCAAGAGGACTGAGGGAAGCACTGGAGGGCTGAGCTGGGCTGGGAGGCTTGACCTGGAGCTGTGGTGGAGATGAGGGCCAGGCTGTGCCTGGGATAGAGGCTAGAGGGAATGGAAATCAAAGGTCACTAGAGACAGGAGGTCAGAGAATGGAGAGCACCAGTGCTGGTCATCCCTAGCACGGTGAAGTCACCTAGAGGATGTCAAGGGCTGATGTGTAGCGGGAGATGCTAGCCTTATGTGGGCCAGGGGAAGTGGCCAGGAAGAGATGCTCTCCCAGTGTTTCTCAGAGTACCGAGGGAGGTCAGCATCTATCAGACAGCCTTTACTATGGAGGAACATAGGTGGCACAGATGCTGTTCCTGTCTCATAGGGAAGACAGGACAAAATAATGAGCAAAGGTGGTAACATTAAACAGTGGAATATAGGTCAAGAAACAATTGCTCAGGGCGACAGAGATTTGGGCCTAGAAGATATCAAGGAAGGAAGAAAAAGTCCAGTGATTGTGGTGGTAAAGGAGGAACAAGAGTGAGATGTGTTTTGAGCATGCTGTGAATTTATCGAAGGAGGAGGGGAGAAGGGGGAGGGGAGCTGTGTGAGCAAAGCCCCAGAGAGGAGTTGGGGTGAGTATCCACGAGAGCAACAGAGGTGGAAAGGCTAAGTGTGCAGGCTGGCTCCTGAGTTGTCTCAGGCTTATCTGGGAGAGCTGAACCAGATGCCCCTAAGGCTTGTGAACAGATGTCAACAATGGGAAATTGGCCAGTGGATTATCTGTGGTCCCGTGTGTGTCCAAGCCACCAATTGCTGAGGCAAAGGGGCCTGCAAGCTGGGGTTAGGGGCCGGTATTAGCTGCAGGGTGCGATTGACCAGCTCACCTGTGACCTTGAACCAGCCAGCTCTGTAAAATGGAGCTACCCCAGCCACTCCATTCTCCCTCCCAGGGCTATGTGAGTTGTCACAGCCCTGTGGAGTCTTCTTTAGCAAAACAAGATTACGGTAGCTCCCTGGCAGAGATGCCCAGCAAAAACCCAAGGTGCATCAGAAGCAGATTTTTTTTAAAAAATATATTTTTATTGATTTTTTTACAGGGAGGAAGGGAGAGAGATAGAAAGCTAGAAACGTCGAAGAGAGAGGAACACAGACCAGCTGCCTCTTGCACACCCCCTTGTGGGGATGTGCCCACAACCAACGTACATGCCCCTGACCGGAATCGAACCTGGGACCTTTCAGTCCGCAGACCGACGCTCTACCACTGAGCCAAACCGATTTCAGCCAGAAGCAGATTTTTGGGAGAACCTTTGATTTAGAGAACAAGATTTTGGCATAAAACTGAAATCAGAGAGCAAGGCCAGCCCTCCAGACCATGAAACTGACTGCTGAAAAACTTATTAATCTGATGCCTCTGTGTTCAAAGTGGCACCTAATTAGAAGGAGCAGTGACTCTCCACAGGCTGGGAGGCCTATTGTTTCCCTGGAAAAATCACACTAGGTAACTACAAAGCCTGTTCTTCTCTCATGCCTGCGCTTCATAGTACCAATTAACCAGTGTTCAGGGTCAGCTGTTGGCCTGGGACTTCCAGTTCCTAGGGCAGATGGGTGGAGTTGAGTGCCAGGCTCAGATGGGGATGAGGGACAACCTTCTGGGCCCAGAGGCCTGGAAGGAGCTGGGGGTGGCAGAGGAACGATTGTTCTCCCTCAGCCACATTCTCTGGTCCCTTCCTTTCCTTCTACTCCTGAGGGGGCCCCAGATCAGGGCCCAGGATGCCCAACCAGAAGTGATATTTGATCTGGGGTATTGCTGGTGGTCTGATCTGCATGGACTCTGGATCCCTGAGAAAATGAGGGGTCCTGCCTTCCCCTGGTTTTTATCCTCACTTCCCAGTATGGTAGGGGCTTTGCACACAATAGCTTTATCTCTCTTAACTGAATGCTGGCTGAGAGGCTGGTGATGCCTCAGAACACAAAATCAGAGGCCATTGATGCTGCTTGGAAGCTTTTAGTTAGAAGTCGGGCAAGGTTCCAGGGGTCCTCAAACTTTTTAAAGTGGGGGCCAGATCACGGTCCCTCAGAGAGCTGGAGGGCCCGACTATATGAACTACTAATTCCTACTGTAACACCTCGGCTGCGCTCACTGCCCAAAAAACCTGGCGGGCCGGATCAGACTCCTCTGCGGGCCGCATGTGGCCCGCGGGCCGTAGTTTGAAGACGCCTGGTTAGGCAGTGATGTCACTTTCAGTCTGGAATCGCTGGGTCTATGAACTGTGGGTTCTGTCTTCCAGGACATTGAACTGTAGTTGAGTCTAGAAGACAGTAAGACTCAGGGGTGTGAGCTCAAAAGAGCCCCAGACTGGTGGTTGGTATTCCAGGATTCCAGAACTGTTGCTACCATGTTTCCCTGGAAATAAGACATCCCCTGAAAATAAGACCTGGCTCAACTTTGGGGGAAAAAATTAATATAAGACACTGTCTTATTTTCAGGGAAACAGGGTATCACTGACTTTTGCTGAATGATAACTCTGTCCTGTCCAGCTCTCTGGTATGCATACAGGCAGGTCAGGTGGGGGACTAAGTATGAACCTGCATCGGCAGCTGTTCAGAGTCCTGGAGGGAAGAGGCCACTCCTGGCTTTGCTAGCATATCTTGTAGGTGCTCACCACTTTTAGCAGTTGCTATTATTTATTGCTGGATAGTTACAGTTCTTACAATGGTCATTGTATTAATTTCCTAGGTTTCCATAACAAGTTACCACAAACCTGACAGAATGAAACAACAGAATTTTTAAAAATCATATTTCTAGAGGCTAGAAGTCAAATCTAAGTATTGGCACAGCTGTGCTCTCTCTGAATTTCTAGGGAGGAACTTTTTGCCTCTTCCCAATTCTGGTGGTTTTATATATTCTTTGGCATTCTTTACCTTGTATGCGTCACTCTAATCTCTACCTTCATCCTTACAGGGCATTCTTCCATGTTTGTGTGTCTATGTATAAATTTCCCTTTTCTTATGAAGACACCAGTCATTGGATTAAAACCCATCCTAATCCAGTAAGACTGCATTCTTACTAATTACATCTATAATAACTAATCACCCTGTTTCCAAATAAAGTCACAGTCTGAGCTTCCAGGTGGACATTAATTTTGGGGACACAGTTCAATGCATTACCTTCATTTTTCTTTTTCTGAGACCAGACTTCCACCCTGTGACTTTGTCCCCATTGGTCCTCCTGCCCAGTCCCAGCTCTGTCAGCCTCCGATGCCCCAAAGGATTCCAGCCCCCTCCTGCCCTCATATTCTTTTGGGAGATGCCTGCTGTTTTTGCAGAAACTTTTCTGGCAGAGTATCTCTTACTTCCTGGAGTTTGGTGTCCTTCCTCCTGCTCTTCTTCCCTTTAGACATGGAACTCCCATTACTCAGGACTCAACCTGGGTCCTACCAGTTACCAGCCATCTTGATATAGAACCCTATAAACCCCATAGTAGGAAATTTCTTTTGAATGGCTTTTAGGAACCATCTCATTACACAGGAAGAACTCTATCTTGCACAAGAAGGAGGTTCTGGATGAGCCTAGCACTTCTGGGACAGGATTCATTTGGCCATTGAATCCTCTCTGGCCCCTTTCTTTCTGGGATTTGGACCCAGGAGATCAGACCCTAAACAGAGAGAGGAGAGCAGCTAAGCACCTGGGCTCTGATGGCCAGAGCCTCCCCCAAACATTCTCAGGGCCAGCCCCACCCAAGCCTGCTCTCCTGGAGGTGGGTGGAGCTTGCCCAGTGGTCCCAGAAAAGTCATAGTTGGGTGGGACCCTGGTGGTCAATAGGTCCAGCCCCTGCCCTCAGCCATTTGCCCTGTCCTTCTACTCAGCAGCCCCCTGAGAAGGGACTTCAGCCCAGCTTCCTGGAATCAAGGTTTCTAGCTTCCTGGAATCAATTTCTAACCTTTCAGGAGGTATCCTTTCTATGTGGCAAAAACCCTGGCTGCCCCAGGCAAGACCTGATTTTAAACTTCCATTTTCCTGGCAGTGCAACCTTGGTCAGGTCATGTGACCTTTCTGAGCTAACTTTTCTCACCTGCAGAATGGTCAGGATTACTTCTGTTTCAAGGGTCATGGTGAATATGGGCTGTGTCCACAGGTATGGGATGCCTGGCCTTGAGTGCATCCTGGGGAGTGAGTGCTGCTTCCCTTCCCCTAGGAGTGGCTGGCCATGGGGCTTCTTTCCCTCTCTTCTCTGCATAATGCTGGACCAAATGGCTACATGGATGATATGAAGAATGGCTCCCCAATATCCCTCAGTGGCCCTGAGTGGACGTAGCTTCCCTCGCCACACACAGAACCCCGGGGTTGTGTAGTGTATGTATTAGGTGGGGACAGGGATTACTGTTTCCCTGTTTTTGGTCCCTGTCCCAGCCGTGGGCACAGCTGGGGCCACTCCTCAAGCCTTGCCCTTCCCTGAGGTCACCAGCATATGGAGGAGCTGTGGTGGGAGGAAAAGAAAGCCTATCAGGGTGTCCCTTACTGGAGATACCCCCTATAGGACTTTTTGCCATAGCATTCTGATGGGCTCCCAGTTCCGATTTAGTCCCCACTGGCTAGTTAGGTGGGTCATAGTTAGGGGATGAGGCACGTGGAAATGTCAGTGACATCCTCAGAGCCTGGCAAAGTGACTACCCCAGGAAATGGGGCTGCTGAGCCAGTAATAGGACAGCTAAGTGGATAGACCACTTTCCTCTCTTCCAGCTTAGGCATTGAGGGTGTCTGTGTGGGGAGCCCTGGAGTGGCATGACAGGACACCTGAAGTTTAGTACCAGTTTCCCCCCGACCTTCCCCACTACCATACCTCTCTTCTTGCCTCTGTCAGCACACTACAACTTAGTATGACACTCTTTCTCTGGTATCTCTGTCTACAGCATCCCTTAGCCCTCCCTATCTGGTCTAGGTGCCCCTACTGTGTGCTCTTCCCTCTCACCTATGCCAGGTTCAGGACCTAAGAAGGCAAGGTCTAAGGAATTCTATATGTGTGGTCATCTTTCCCAGGAGTCACACTGGGAACTGTGTTGGGCTCTGTCATCACGGTGCTCCCAGTGCCCAAGAAGTACCTGGTGCAGATTTCTTTAGTGATTGAATCATAGGAGGATTGGACCTCATGGAAAGGTCTCCTTCAACAGATCATGGCTCTTAGTGTCAGGGACCCTGCTGCCTCGAAGACTGAGGCTCATTGGAGAGCAGAAGCTGACTCCTCTCTTCCTTCCTCCTTCTCCCTGAAGTCTGTCCCCCTCGCCTGACAGGTGATAAGCATGGGCTGGGTAAAAAGTGGGAAGTGCTGGGCTCTCACCATACACATGCCATGGTTTGCCACCAGCACTCCACTCACCAAGTCTCCTTCCTATGTCCCAGGGGTGCTGGCTTCATCTGGGGAAACTGTGATGGAAACAGAGACCTGCTTCTGCAGGAACTACATTGGCTGGAAATGCTTCCCACAAGAAGTGGGACAAGATCAGGCTGAAATTTGGATAGAGATATTGAGGAACAGAGGAAACAGCTTTGGCAGAGATATAAAGGTATGACTAGATGTCTGTAGTCTGCTGTCAGGAACACAAGAATCTGGGGTTTTGGGAGGGATCCATTTGGAGAAGGTTGGGAGGGTCAAACTGGGAGATGTTGAGGACCCCAAATGCCAGGGGGTGGATGCCATCTGGCTCACTGCAGCACTTCTGGAAGTCACAGTGGTTCAATTCCAAGATTCGAGTCCATGAACCCAGTGTGTGAGAATTAACCCTTTCCAGCAACTCCCCACTCCTAAGGTCAAGTTGTCCTGAGTGTGGCCTATTGCAGGAGTGTACCCTACAAAGGACTAACCTACCAGAGCCCTGCCTTGTGCCCTGACTGCCCTGCAGATGGTACCACCCTGCTCTCACAGACTCATGTCCTGAGGTTTCTGGCCTTTTGGTCCAGTTTCCCTGGTGCTGATGATATTCCCGTCAGTGTCACCCTTTAGTGGATGCAGCTCATACCTGTTCCTGGTTTCTACCAGCCCTTGCCTCCAAGCCTGCACATCTGGGCAGAGTCCTGTGTACCAGTCTTGAGTGTGGGAGAAGCTTGGTGAGGGAGGGAGGCAGGAAATGCAGCTCTGTTCGGAGGAAACCCCTAAGCCTGAAGCACTCATCTGCACACAACCACCAGATACTGGAAAAGCCTGGAAGCTGGGGTTCTGCTGTAGGAGATACCCATGTGTGGTGGTCAGAGAGCATTTCCTGGCAGAGATGATGTTGACTTACGGGGGACAGTGAGGATGAAGAGGAGGAGCTCCTTATCAGAGGGCAGAGTAGTGCCCACTCTGCTGGGCTCTGGGCCGGCTTCATTCCCTGCACAGCATAGCACTCGGGTGGGTGTTATCGGCTCCATCTAACAGATGGAAATGGAGGTCAAAGAGGCCCAGGGACTCACTCGTGCTCACCCACTGTCATGGAGGCATTGCGGGCCTCCACCTCAGGTCTGGCGTCTTCTTATGCTCCTAAGTGGAGAGAGTAAGAAGTCTGGGTGGGGGGCTGGAGGCTGGCATTGGCTACAAACCAACCATCAAACAACTGCTGACTGACTTTCAGGAAGAGGGTGTGGGAAGATGAACAGTGTCTTTCTGGGTTGTTCTTGTTCCCCCCTTCCCCCCCAAAGCTTTTCTGTTGCCCCCCCCCCTCCTCCATGGGACAGCCTTCACTATAGGGGTTCCTGTCCTTTGCCCCCTCCTTGGATGCCTTTTCAGAGAATAATTCCTCCTTATACAGAGAGATCTAGCCTTATACAGAGAGATCTAGCCTAATAGAAGCTGACAGATCATTCAGAGCAGTAATGTACTCCAGCTTCAGGCATTTAGTTTCCACGGCCTGAACTCTCAGATTAAAGGCTCCTTGCTAGCACCTTGCCTATGTCCTCCCTGCACCCATGCTTGTGACCTTGACTTCAGCTATGGGGTAGGTTACTCTTTCCTTATCTCACCCCCACACCCCTTTTATGGCGGACTCCTCCTCCCTCCTTTTCTCTCTCTTTCTTTTTCTTTTTAAAAAAATATTTTATTGATTTTTTACAGAGAGGAAAGGAGAGAGATAGAGAGCTAGAAACGTCAATGAGAGAGAAACATCGACCAGCCGCCTCCTGCACATCCCCCACCAGGGATGTGCCTGCAGCCAACGTACATGCTCCTGACCGGAATCGAACCCAGGACCTTTCAGTCCACAGACTGATGCTCTACCACTGAGCCAAATCAGTTTCAGCCTTTTCTCTCTCTTTCTTGAAAAAACAAGCAAACATGTATTTTTTTCCCCCTTAAATATTCAGTTGAGTGGCTGTTGCTTAAACCCTGGGGACAGCTCATTGTGCTCATGGCCAGCAGCAATGAGACACCTGGTTGGCCCTAAACACTCTCAGCCACCCAGCCTGGCTGGTGTGCTGCACCTGGTGGAGAATCTGGGCAGCTAGACCTCCTGAGCCTGGCATGGGCAGACAGAGACTGGATAGATGGCAGCAGAGGAAGCACAAGAAAGCCTTTTATTGATCAAGAGAACTGCCTCCTTCAGGCCCCTGGAGGGTCCACTTGTCAGTTGTTTCTGCTGCTCTGTCATCTTTGTCTTGCCATCTGAACCCTTTCTCTGCCTCCTATACCATCCCACCTTTTATCTGCTCACCAGGCTGCCTATTTGAGCTACCTTGCACTCCTGTACAGGCAGCAGGGTGCATAGGAAAGCAATGGATATTTGGAATCAGCCAATCCTGGGTTCAAATCCTAAAACCACGACTTATAAGCTATTTCTGTTTACTTTGATATTTTGAATTTGGGCAAGTTCCTTAATCTCTCTGAGCCTTTATTCCCTCATCTGTAAAGTAAGATGCTGTATTCTGAGGGTTCAGGGATTAATGTGGAGAGGAGTGGTGCTGTAGGTGGCAGCTTGCCCTTCCTTGGTGAACCCAGTATCCCCTGAGGAGACTCCACTTCTGATGCTCTGACCTCTCTTGCCCAGACATCCTTTCCCTGCCCCTCTTGTCAGGAGGGGTGTTTGGCAAGGTGGGCTCTGTATGCCCCTGGTCACCAGCTGCCTATGTAGGTGTGAGGGGAAAAATGAGGTTGAGTGGGAGGGACCCTTCTCCTCGACTTTCAGTTCTTGGGCAAAGCTTAGTGTTTGGTCCAGGTCTGGCTTGAAGGATCTATTATAACTTTTGAAGGGTTGAGGCAAGACTACCAGGGAAAAAGGAGAGTGGGTAGAGGCACGGAGCCTGTGTAACCTGAGAGGAGGAGCCTTCCAGGCTAGGGCTCTACCCCAGGTTTCAGAAGATTGGGCTCAGAGAGACTCTAACTTCATGAATGGGAAATCTTGGAAGCTGGATGGAAGCCTGAGTTGGGGTGAGGGAGATTCCTGCTCCACCCAGGGCAGGGAATAGCAGGATGACCATTGGAGGTGCAGGAGGGGAAGGTCCCTAGATATAAGGCCATAAAGATTATCTGGGTCTGATGTGCTGTGGGACCTTCTCTGGTCCTCAGTTTCCTCATCTGCTAACTTGGGTTAATCATCCTGTCCTATCTGCTTCATGGGTTAGGCAGAAGATCCAGTTAGAGCAGTGTTTCCCAAAGTGTGGTACGCGTACCCCCAGGGGTATGAGAAGAGTTTGGTGGGAGTACGCATTGCACCAAAGTTTGGTGGGGATATGCACTGCACCATGCTTAGCTGCGCCTAATTCTATGTTCTCATGAGTATGAGGGGTACTCAGCATTATGAAAATTACAGAAGGGGTACACATATGTCAAAAATTTGGGAAACACTGAGTTAGAGAATAGGTGGGAGTATCCTGTGATCCCTAATGTCATAATAATAATAACTATTATTCTGAGCATCACCTTGCCTTCCATTCACTCCTTATAACACCTACTTTGATCCACACAGTCTAGCTCTAATTCATTTATTGATAAAATTGAAGAAACTCACAGCTGAAAGCAATTTCCCTTCCCATTTAGTGCAAACTCAAACCAACATACATAGTATACATGGTCCCCAGACCTCTGCATGCATGCTCCCATGAGCTCAGTACTCCCAATGCTAAAGAAAGATTTATTTCCCTGAAGTCTTTTCTGACTGGGCCTAGCTCTATTTTCTGGGCCCATAAATGCCAAATATCTTTATCAGGGACCTGAAGTCCTAGGGGGCATGAGTTCCAGGACCACAACTTCTTGACAAGCCCCTTTGAGCAGACCTAATTTTATCAAAGACCTCTGGACAAATACACTGATGACTGAGCGTGGCTGTGTGGAGGTGGTTGCACATCTCCAGAACTGAAGTGGCTGGCTCACCAGCCCCAGGGTCTCCTGGGCCATCAGGCTCCTTAGCCACTTTGTGCAGTTGGCTCTGGGCACTACTCTCAGGATTCACCCATGCTTTACTAACTCTCTCTTGTCCACACTGGCCCATTCCTAAGGCAAGTGAAGGAAGGGGTCCTTTGTACAAAGGACACTGCCTCCTTAATTGACCCTCCCACCTAGACCTACTTTCAAGATTCCATCCTAATGTTTGCCCAAAAAGTTGTTCCAAGCAGAACCAAGTGCCAGCCCTATCAATGCCAGTGAGAATCCACCCTGGAGTCCACTCTTATTCCTCTGCACATTCCTGGACATGGTTATTTAGTTAACCACTGAGGACCCAGCCAATTTTCTGTCTCATCTATAAGGATGTCATGAGTATATGCCATTCTTTTTTTCCACTTGATTATTTTATTTTCCAGTCAGCCAACAGTCCTAACTTAAGCCTTCCTTCCCTTTTTATGCAATGACTGTCCTTCAGAAAAGGCAATGAATCTGCCTCTAGCTTCATCCTCTTCAGCCTTTTGGACCAGTGGATGTAACTTTCTGGTTAAAGTGATCTTACCGCCTGGCTGGGTGGCTCGGTTAGAGCATCAAACCACACATCAAAAGTCTGAAGGCTCCATTCCCAGTCAGGGCCCATACCTAGGTTGCAAGTTCCATCCCTGGTCAGGTTGTGTGGTGCATACGGATGGAAACTGGTCAATGTTTCTCTCACATCAATGTCTCTCTCTCTCCCCCTCCCCCACATCTAGAAGTCAATTGGTGTGAATTAAAATAATAATCCTAACATATATAAAGAGCTAGGTGTCTTAACAACCAAATGGGCGACTGGTCACTATGAAGCGTGTGGAGCTGCTCTCAGTCTGCCCCTCCCCTGGCCTCCAGAGCTGCTCACCACGAAGTGGGGGGGGGGGGGCGCTGGCAGCAGGGTGGGACTGGGGACTGTTGAGTGGCGGTGGCCATGAGCTTAGTGGCGCAGTCACCCGGGTGACAGTGAGTTTCATGAAGCAGTCGCAGGGCGGGGGAGTTTCATGGAGCAGTCATGGGGTGGGGGGAGCCTCCCAGAGTCGGGGTGGGGTGTGGGGAGAGTTTCGCAGAGCGTTCAACAGCAAGTTTCATGGGGTGAGCTTGGAGGGGCGGCAGCAAGCTTTGAAGGGCAGTCAAGGAGGGGTGGGAGGAGCCTCGTGGAGCATCCTGGGGCGGGAAGCTTCACTTAGCATCACAGGGCAGTAGAGGCCATTGCGGTGGAGGTCAAGCTAGGCCTAGGGATCCTAACCCGCATGATTTCCTGTGCACTGGGCCTCTAGTAATCTTACCTAATAATAGAGAAACATGTAAATTGACTGTACATTCGCTTCACCCACAGCTAATCAGAGTGAGCATGCAAATTGACCCAACAAAAATGGAGGTTAATTTGCATACATACCTGGATCTGGGGAACCTCCTCGGCAACCGGGTCACTCCCGACTGGCCATCAGGCAGAGGCTTTAGGCTTGGGAAGGGACTGAGCCTGTGATCGGCAATGCGGATGGGGAATTCCTTCCCAAGCCTAAAACCTGGGGTGGAGGCTTTAAGCTTGGGAAGAGACCTAGTCTGTGATCGGAGGTTGGGGGGAATGACCCCTTCCCAAGCTTAAAGTCTGAGGTGGAGGCTTTAGGCTTGGGGAAGTGCTAGAGGGTTCCCCTTCCCAAACCTAAATCCCCGAGTGGAGGCTTTAAGCTTGGGGAGGGGCCAAGCCTGCTATAGAAGGTATGTGTGGGGGGAGACCCCTTCTCAAGCCTAAACCTGGGGTGGAAGCTTTTGGCTTGGGAAGAGGCTGAGCTTGGGATTGGACGGAAGGGGAAAATATCAATGGAAACGTATCCTCTGGTGAGGATAAAAAGAAATATAGAGAAAGAAATGTCATATCCTATGAAAGACATATTTTGAAAATGCTTAAAGAAAGTTGTCATTTTTTTTCATGGTGAAGGGTCTGGAAGTCCGTGTTGATGAAAATACTTTGGTGGCTGCGGTGACTGGCAGTGGCTGCAGCAGTGGGGTGATGGGGCTGGAGCCTTCCCCTTATCAGCCTGGTTGCCTCAAGCAAAGACTGCGGCTTAGGTCCGCTCCCTACTGTAGGACATCCCCTGAGGGCTCCTCGTATGTGAGAGGGGGCAGGCTGGGCTGAGGAACCCCTCGTCAGTGCATAAATTTTGTGCACTGGGCCCCTAGTAATACTAATAAAAAAGAAAGTGATCTTACACAGTTTAAATTCATAATTAAGAATTCCTCTTTTAATATCGTCAGGCTTGACTGGGAGAGGGGTTGGGCCCTGCGCCTTTCTTCTTTCCTTCCATTCTATTCCCACTGTTGAAGAAGGCACAGAAGCCCAGCTCTCCAGCATAGACACTGTGGTCAGCTTCGCTTTCATTGATTCCTCATGCTGGACTTTCCTTTAAGGTTCTTTGTAGCCCAGTAGAGCATCAAAGTCTACATTCACGTCATACTTGATGGTGGACATGGCCTTGTCAGGATTGATCTCCATCACCCACAGCTCATAGATCTTGCTGTAGTTTGCCTTTCCTCAGTAGTCAGACAGGCAAAGTCTCTCAATGTGTTTTCTAATACTGAGTTAGGGTAGAGATAAAATCTGCTTTCCTGGGTTTGTCTCCACTGAAACCCCAGATTTAAACCCGGAGTTGATCTCTTGTGCTCTATTGGCAAGATTTGGAAAATCTTGATCTTTTACCTGGGTCCACAGGGCTTGGAAACAGAGATGGGTTTGGAGCAGGGTCTATCCTTCCCCATTGTGTGACCAGGAATGAAGGGAGGGTGTTTCCTGAAGGAAGTTTATGGTCCTGCTGGCAGGAAGGAGATGCCTCCAACCTGGGGAGGCAAATAACAAATGGTTATCATAGTCTGCATCATTCTCTCTTTCCCAAGGCCTTGCTTAGGGTTCTCCTCTAGGAAGCCTCTGCTGACATTTCAGCCCGTGGATATCTCCTTTAATCCATCCTCTATAGCTCCATCTTTTTACAGATGGAAAGACCAAAGCTCAGTGTGTATTTCTTCATGAATACTCTATTGGTTATTGCTGTGTTCGGCAAACTGCAGCTCGTGAGCCACATGCGGCTCTTTGGCCCCTTGAGTGTGGCTCTTCCATAAAATACTACCACCTGGGTGAATCTATTTTGAAGAAGTGGCATTAGAAGAAGTTTAAGTTTAAAAAAATTGGCTCTCAAAAAAAATTTCAATCATTGTACTGTTGCTATTTTGCTCTGTTGACTAATGAGTTTGCCGACCACTGGGTTATTGCATCAGTGCCAAAGGGCTCTGCTTTCTGCCTTGGCTGCAAGGAAACTCATAGTTGGCTTGTGGCCTGTTTCTAATTAGTACTCAGGATGCCATGATATGCAGCTGCTCAATGATCTTGCCTCTGGCTTTATCCTTTTCTCTCTTATTTTTTCCTTGTTCTGTTTTCTTCTTATTTTTTGGCTTGTGCTGTTCTCAGCAACATCAAACTCTTTTAGAATGAGGTGGGTACAAATAACCAAGAGTGGTCATAATGAATCATTCAGCACCAACTATAGCCAAATGCTAGGCCTTCCCCTTCCTGGGGGCAACTGGTCTATCAGGGGGAGGAGGGGTCAAGCCCAGAGTCAAGCCTTTTTCCAGGGAGACACCAAAGCCTGAACATGGTGGCCCCACGATAATGGCCACCCTGCCCTCCATAAGTCAGGAATGACATTATTCTGCTTCCCATTTGCTGCCCTCTCCTCTCCCCATCAAGAGCTAATGGAAGAGGCTGGAAAACCTAGTCCTCTGATAATTAAATTTATTTAATGGGTACTCAAGTGGAGTAATGAGAAGTTTAATGCACTGATTAGATTTTTCTTTAATTAATTAGAATGATAATTATGTGTCTTGCCAGCACACCAAGTTGACCCTCTGCTTAAGAGTAGCAGGCAGAGATAGTGGGAGACTTGGCTAGATGGGTGGGGACTGAGGCATGGTGCAGCCTTTTACCCTGGCACTGACACTCTCAGAAGTAAGCCCAGCTCTGATGCCTATTCAGGACAACCTCTGATTCAGCTTCCATTTCTGAGCCCTGTGAATGCCAGGTCTGGGCTAGATCCAGGATGGAGGTTTCAGAGCAGGGACATCAAGGGTGGCTTAGAGCAAAGAGCACTAAGGGAGGATTCCAGGCACTGTGATAGGAGTAGGCATTTGGTTGGCATATCTCATTGCCACGTGCCAGCTGATATCTTCTCCTGCATGTTCAGCTAAACTTGAGTTTACCTCCATTGACACTAGATTACCTGGGCTAATGGAGTGGGGGCAGTGGAGTGGATAATAGAAAAACCTGAGGTAACCCACAAACTACTTCTCCTTGGCTTGGGAACGCATTCATGCCACAAAGCTGGCCATCCTTGCTGTGTTTTGAAGGCCAGTTGGGGATACAAGAATGTACTTCCCACCTTGAGTCACCTCTGCTGAGGTCATATGACTGGGACAAAATGGCTGTGGGGATCCCAGCATAGCTGCATGGAGTGGAGCACAAGATAGGCCTTACCAGGGTAGAGGGTGAGAATACTGGGGACCCAAAGACAGGCCCTGACACCCCAGAGGCAGGATATATTGTTTTCAAAGCAATGGGTAAGGCTGGGCAGATTCCTGAGCCTTGAGGGGAAGGGAAGCAGGAAACTTCCTTCATTGAGCCCTGACCCCAGCCCCACACTGAGCCCTGATCCTGGACACACTGAACCTTGTTCCTGGTCCCATACTGGCCCTGATCCCAGTCCTACATTGAGCCTAGCATTGTTATGGATATGTGAGCAGAGAAACAGGTGTCCGGATAGAAGGGCTGAATGGCCCTGTTTTTTCATCCCCACTGTCAGTTCTACTGCCTGTGGGTGAGACTTCTGTGCCAGGCCTCAAACTCTGGAATGGATGAGATGAATCAGCCATGGTCCCTGCCCGCAGGACTGGTGGGGGAGGTGGCAAGCAAACAGGCAATGCCCACCTAGTGATCAGAGATGAGGTGCAGGAGACTCAGCAGCTGAGAGGCTGTGAATTTGCACTTGGAGGATTCCTTTGACAGCAGATGGGCAGGGAGGGGCTGGAGGCATTCCAGTGAGGAGGTTGAGAGGAGGTCTCTGGGTCTTGACGGGATGAGAGATAAGGTGGATGGCACCCATGGAGGGGTGGGAAGGCTAGGGCAAGTGATCTTCTCCCCAGAACTGGTTGTGACTCTCCCAAGGCACCCTCAGCTCCTGATGAACAAAAGGACTCACCTGTGGGGTTTGATGGTGTGCCAGGACCCAGCTGATAATATTACCTCGTAAGAAAGGTGTTTTTTTCTCCATTTCACAGAAGAGGAAATGGAGATGTGAGGGACTTGCCTGATCCTACTCATCTGTAGCAGCCTGGTGGGGCGTGTTCCCAGGTTTGCAGCCTCCAGGCCTGCACACTGCTATTCCCTCCAGTGAACTTGCCCTGGGTGGTGGGGCTCCTCTTCTTCTGACTCTCCACCCCCATCTGGGCACTGAGGGGTGAAGATTTGAGCTTGGGGCAAGTCAGACTTGTCCAGGGCTTCTAACCCCTAACTGGACAGGGGGAGTGGTAGGGATCTCTGACTGGGTAGGGGACTAGCCCCAGGAAGAAGGGTCTTTGGCTTCCTTCATTACCACCCCTGCACAGATCCCACTCCTTTGGATTTCCATTCCCCCACTCCATTTCCTTCCTTTCATGGCCCAGTCCTTTCTGAATAACCAGACCCAGAGAAACCACATGGGGAAATGAGGCCCTGAGAAAGGCAAGGTCCCACTCATGATCATGGGGCTCTTCCTCTCTAACCTCTTTAAGGTGAAGAGTCTGAAATCACATTATCTTGAATGTACACTTTCAACAAAAGGATTGTAGGAGAGGCCTTCCTTATACTGTACTGGCAGATGTGTCCATCCCCCAACCCTGAGTTCCAGGGACTGCAAACCACTGTGGAAGGCACATTATGTTTTGCAAGTGAGGGAACCAAGGTTAAGAACTAAGCCACGGTCACACAGCTAAGTAACTGCTATAGGGGGACTGCCTGACAAACTCAGATTGCCAGGATTGCCTCCTCCTTGCTTGTGAGCAGCTCCCCTTCCAAGGGCTTCCAACAACCTCCCCCAATCCACTGCTGCTTCCCTACTTGCCTTGTGCTCCAGCCAAAACCGATGACTCCTCGCCTATACTCCCCACATGTTCCCACTTCCAGGCTCTTGCTCAAACTGTTTCAGTTCCCTGGAGCTCCCTTTTCCAACTCCATCTGCCCGATCCTCCTCATCTTTCTAGGTTGGCCCAAATACCACTTTCTTTTTTAATTTTTTCAATTACAATTTACATTCAATATTATTCTATTAGGTTAAGATGTACAGCATAGTAGTTAGAAAATCATGTACTTCACAGAGTGTTTCAAGTACCCACCTGGCCCCATACATACTAGTAGTTATTGTGATATTATTGACTATAGTCCTTATGCTGTAATTTACATTTCTATGACTATTCTGTAACTACCAATTTGTACTTAATCATTTCACCTTTTTTACTTAACCTCCTTTCCCTCTGATAACTGTCAATCTGTTTTAATATATATATATATATATATATATATATATATATATATATATTATTGATTTTTTACAGAGAGAAAGAGAGAGGGATAGAGTTAGAAACATCGATGAGAGAGAATCATCGATCAGCTGCCTCTTGCACACCCACTACTGGGGATGTGCCTGCAGCCAAGGTACATGCCCTTGACCAGAATTGAACCTGGGACCTTTCAGTCCACAGGCCAATGCTCTATCCATTGAGCCAAACCAGTTTTGGCTGTTCTGTTCCTATTTTGTAGGCTTATTTTGTTCTTTAGATATTTTTATTGTTCAGATTCCACATGTAAGTGAAATCTTTCTCTGCCTGCATTATTTCACTTAGCACAATACCCCCTAGGCCCATCTATGCAAAGGGTAAGATTTCATTTGTTCTTTAAAAAGTTTTTGTTGATTTTAGAGAGAAACATCAACGATGAGAGAGAATCATTGATTTCCTGCCTTCTGCATGCCCCTACTGGGATTAAGCCCTTCAACCCAAGCATGTGCCCTGACTGGGAATTGAACCGTGGCCTCCTGGTTCATGGGTTGATGCTCAACCACTGAGTTACAACCAGCTAAACTCATTCTTTTTTGTGGTTTTTTTTTTTAATGGCTGAGTAGTATTCCATTGTATATATTAGTATGTACACAGCTTTTAATCCACTCATCTATTGAGTGTCACTTGAACTACTTCCATATCTTGGTTGTTGTAAACAATACTGCAGTGCACATAGGGTGCATCTATTCTTTCGAATTAGTGTTTTAGATTTTAAAAATATATTCCCAGAAATGGACTATCTGGGTCATAAGGCAATTTCATTTTTAATTTTTTAGGAACCTCCATCTATTTTTCATAGTAGTTGTATCAGTTTGCATTCCTACCAATAGTCAAATGCCACCTCCTTTATGGAGATCCTGTCTGCCCTCACCCCAGTTGGAAGCCAGGCCACATGAGCACCATCCTACAGCTCTTTGCCTGTCCCCATCTTAGGTTTCTCCCTTTGACCCTGCAGCTGTCTGGAGGGGACAGGGTTGCCTCCTGGCCTCTGATTTCCAGGCCAGTTAACCCTAGGGCCTAGCACATACTAGGTGTATTGGAAGTCTCTAGGATCCTTGCCTTGGAGGGGCTGCTCCTCCACAACTACTTTCCTCAGTAGTCCTGGGTCAGCTGGCCTTACCCTTTCCCTCACTCCAGCCCCTGAGGAGACCAGCTGCTTACTCTAGCCCTTGCCGGGTAGAGGTGAGAGCTGGCTTCTGATCCTAGCAGCGCTCTCTGTGCACATTCCCCACCTGCTCAGGTTCTAGGGGCAGGAACAAGGTAAACACCATCCTTGGGACTTACAGGCAGGCCTTGAAGCTTGGCAAGTAGGGTTATCAGGGCAATCCAGCCCTGTGTGCTGAGCTCTGAGGAAGGGCTGCATGGGCACTCTGCCTGACTTCACTTAACTGCTGGCTCTGCAGATTCCTAGCTGTGTGACTTTGAATAAGTCATGTACCCTCTCTGTGCCTCAGTTTACTCATCATTTAAATGAGGTGATAACAAACCTTTCTAGGGCTGCTATGAAGATTGAACAAATCAAAACATAGACACACAGTGTGCTTTCTGAATGTTGACTGTCACGATGGCTACAGGAGAAAGTATGAAGGCAGTGTGTGGGAGATTTTCATGGAGAGTTTCTAAGTGAGTACACATGAATAACAACAAGATATGAGACATAGGAGATAGGAAAGGACATCTTGGAAGAGGGAACCATATAGACAAATGCCCAGGGGCAGTTAGGGTGGCATGTAAGGGAACTGGGCATGTCTAGACATAGGTAAGGATGGATGAGGGGTTACCTAGGCTGATGGAACACAGGGCTGAGTCCTGAGGGATCTTGGGTGCCACACTGAAGAGTTTGGACTTGGTCCTGCAGCCTGTGAGTGGCCATGAAATTGGGTATTTTTTCTTTTCTTTTTTTTCCATAAAAGCAATATTTCCTCATGAGAAAATATTGAAATGGTATATATAGATGTGTGTCGTATTAAGTAGGAAAGTTCTCTTTGCCCTTAAATTTCATTTTGTTAGGGTCCCACTGTTGTTGGTCTGGTGTACCTCCTTCCAGAACTTTTTCTTTGCCTTTAGAAGCATATTCGATTGCATTTTTATTAAAAATAAAAAAGAAATAGAATCATATTATGCACATTTTCCCACAACTTCTATTTTTTCACGTGGCATTGTATTTGTGGGCATCTGTCAGTGTCACGGAATATAGATCTACTGTGCTTTTAAAAAATTGTTGCCTAATATTCCATTGTTTGCACGTAGCATAATTTATGTAACTAGTCCTGGGTTGATGGATATTTAGATTGTCGTCTATTTTTCACTTTTGCAATAGTACTTCAGAGAATGGCCTTGTATATATATCTTGCTGACATGTGTAAGCCTTTCTGTGGGAGAGACATTTAGATGTGGGATTGCCAGGGCAAGGGTTTACTTATTAAATTTTGGTAGGTAATGCTTTTCCAAAAGGTTGGGCCATTTTAGTCTCCCACCCTGCAGTGAACATTATCACTTTTTTTAATTTTTGCCAATCCAGGAAATCATGTCATTGGGTTCAGCACTCACTTTCCTTCTCCCCAGCAAGGCTGAGCATTTTTTATGCAGTTACTGGTCAATTGTATTTTCTCCTCTGTGAATTGACTATTCATACCTTTTGCCCATTTTTCTTTTCTTTTTTCTTATTGTTATAAAGGTGCTTTTAGTATATAAAAAAATTTAAAACTTCTGTCTGTTTTGTGTTGGAAATATTTTCCTTAGTCTGCCATTTGTCTTTTTAACTATGTTTGTGGTATCTTTGTCATATAGAAGCTTTAGATCTTTATTCAGTGAAATCTATCAGGTTCCTGCTCAGACTTCGGAATTTTACATCTTGATCTGCCAGGCTTCCTGGAAGGATTTTAAACAGAGTGGGGATGAAGTCAGATTTGAGACTGGAAAAGGTCATCTGATTTCCACTGTGTGGAGGGTGAGAGGAGGGGGCGACTGCAAGCCAGAGAACAAGGAGGCAGCTGAGAACTTTGTGCTGGGGTGGGTTGAAGAAAATTTAGAAGAGGTGAGTTTGAGAAATATTCATGAACTGGCTGTCCATGGTGATGGGATGTGAAGGTAAGAGAGAGAAAAAGAAAGGACTCTGGAGTGATGCCTGGGTGTTTGGATGGGGACAACATAGCTGATGCCACCACCACTGGGTGGGGGGGTGGAGGGGGGTGTAGGCAGGACTAAGCAGGGAAGTGCATGGAGTTGCACATGAATGCACACCTTGTCAGGTATATGTGTACACATGGACACAGGCATGCCCACTTGTACATGCTTAGAAGTTCTGGAGATTAGTGCATCTATGCTGTGGCTTCATAGTAGGTGAGGGTCATAGTGGAGTTTCTGCTCTCTACCAAGTATTATACCAGGCACAACATGTGTGCCTGCACACATAAGCCCTACAAGCTCTACTACCACATGAAATGTGTTTTACAGGTAAGGAACAAGACTCAGAGAGGTGAAGTAACTTGCTCAAGGTCATAGAACTAGTAAATGAAAGAAATAATTTTTTTCCCCACCAACTTGGACAGAATTTCAAGCTATGGCATTGAGGAGCCTTTCATGCATTTCTAACCTGATCAACCCAGTTTCATCATGGACTCTTTGGATGAGTGTTGGAGCCAGACTGCCTGGGTTTGAAATGCAGCCCATTTCTTACAAGGCAAGTTATCCACCATCCAGTGCCTCCGTTTCTTCATCCTGAAAATGGAGATAGTAACAGTACCCACCTCATAGGGCTTTGGTGGGAATTCATTGTGTTAGTGCATATGAAGTGCTTACCCAGTGAGGGCCAAGTGTCTATGATAATTGTGATGATGACCACGATGGTGATGGCACTCACCCTCACCTCCTGTCTGTGCCTCTTTGCCTATCCTGTTCTCCATTCTTCTTCCACTTGTCACTTCACTCCTATGTTCCTCAAATCCTCACAGAAACCTCTTTTAAAATTTGCCTTTGAACCTATGTCCTCTGTTTTCAGCTCCCAAACCCAATGAATTAAAGTCCAATCACTCAGCAAAATCCATTCAGGGGAAATGATCCATATTGTTTTCAGTAATCATTCCCCACCCCCCAAGCACTCCTAGTCAGACATTCCCACTATCCAGCATGTTTATCCTGACATTGCTTAGCTCTGAGACCCGGACTATAATGTTCAAATCTAAAACCCCTTTCTCTCTGAGTGGAGATGCTCAAGTGTACTTTAGCCATAACCCAGCACTAGACCCCAGACCCCAGGAAGGGTATTTCTCAGCATCATTAGCTGGAAAATTACCCATAGAAAACAAAAGCGAGAAACAGCAAATCCTGTTGCCGGGGTTCTTGTCCCAGTATTACAAAGGGTTCAGCAATCTGGAGAAAGGCTGTGCATAGATTAAGTAGGAGTCCAAAGATGAAAGATAGTTTTGAAAAGCATTGGGGGTCAAAGGAGCTTCAGCTAAAGTAGCTAAAGACTTCAAGTTCTTAGTTCTTAGTTCCCCTTGTCTCAGGACCCAATGCTTTTTATTAACACAAATTGTCCTAAGGCAAGGTGGAGATAATACACTTCAAAGGGTAGGGTAAAGAAGCATTGTCAGATTGGAGAATAGCCTACAGCTATTCAGGTGTTTGGCCAACAGGAGGCAATAACATGTAGATTAAGATGCCCCGAACTAGCAGTCTATTCTACCCTGTTTCCCCGGAAATAAGACATCCTCCGAAAATAAGACCTAGCATGGAAAGATAAGACATCCCCTGAAAATAAGACCTATCGCAACTTTGGGAGAAAAAATTAATATAGGACACTGTCTTCTTTTCAGGGAAACAGGGTATGCTCTTACGTCTCTGGATCTATTTTATTCATCAGTTTATTTTGTTTATTAGATTCCACATGTACGTGAGATCATGTAATACTAGTCTTACTTTGACTGGCTTATTTCTCTTAGCATAATACCCTTACTCCGTGCTGTCTCAAAGGGTAAGAGATCCTTCTTTTTTTACAGCTGCCTATGCTGTAAAAAATGGTATAAATGTATCACAGCTTTTTTTTTTTTTTTTTTTTTAAATCTACTGATCTACTGATAAGCATTGTTTCCAGATCTTAGCTATTGTAAATTGTGTTGCTATGAACATAAAGGTGCATACATTTTTTCTGATTGCTGTTTCGGGTTTCTTAGGATATATTATAGAATTGAGATGACTATGTGAAATGGCAGTTCCATTTTTAATTTTTTGAGGAAACTCCATACTGTTTTCCATAATGGCTGCACCAGTCTACATTCTTTCCAACAGTGTACTAGGGTTCGCTTTTTCTCCACATCCTTGCCAGCACTTGTCATTTGTTGATTTGTTTATGGTAGCCATTCTGACAGTGAGATGATACCTCATTATCGTTTTAAATATATTTTATTGATTTTTTAACAGAGAGGAAAGGAGGGAGATAGAGAGCTAGAAACGTCGATGAGAGAGAAACATCGGCCAGCTGCCTCTTGCACACCCCCTACCGGGGATGTGCCCGCAACCAACGTACATGCCCTTGACCGGAATCGAACCTGGGACCTTTCAGTCCGCAGATGGACACTCTACCACTGAGCCAAACCGGCTTGAGCCCTCATTATCATTTTAATTTGCATCTCTCTGATGATCAGAGACTTTGAGCATTTTTTCATATGTCTCTTGGCTTTCTGTATGTCCACTTTGGAGAAGTGCCTATTTAGGTCCTTTACATATTTTTTAATTGGAAGATTTGCCTTTCTTTGGTTAAGTTGTACGAGTTCTCAATATATTTTGGGGATCAACCCTTTATCAGATGTATCATTGGCAAATATATTCTCCCATACAGTGGGTCCCCTTTTCATTTTGATGTTGGTTTCTTTTCCTGTGCAGAGCTTTTTATTTTAATGTAGTCCCATTTGTTTATTTTCTCCTTAGTTTCCTTTGCTCTAGGATATGTATCCACAAAATATATTGCTACAAGAGATGTCTGCGATTTTGCTGCCTCTGGTTTCTTCTAGGATTTTTTTTAATGGATTCCAGACTTACATTTAAGTCTTTTATCCATTTTGAGTTTATTCTTGTTTATGGTGTAATTTGGTGGTCTAGTTTCATTTTTCTTTTTTTGCATGTATCTGTCCAATTTTTCCAACACTGTTTATAAAGAGATTGTCTTGACTCCATGGTTATGTTCTTGCCTCCTTTGTCAAATATTAATTGAAATAGTGGCTTTGGTCAATTTCTGGGGTCTCCTGTGTTCCATTGATTTGTATGCCCGTTTTTGTGCCAGTACCAGGCTGTTTTGATTATGGTGGTTTTATATTATAACGTAGCTGGTATTATAATTCCTCCAACATTGTTCTTCTTTCTCAAGATTGCTGTAGGTAATTTGGAGGTTTTTTGGTTCCATATAAACTTTTGGAGTATTTGTTCTAGATCTGTGAAATATAGTCTTGGCATTTTATTTTATTTTATTTTATTTTTATATTATTTTTTATTATTAAATTGTTATCTGTGTACATATTTTAACATTGCCCCCCCTCCCTTACATACCCTCCCTCCCCAGAGTTTTGTGTCCATTGGTTATACTTATATGCATGTATACAAGTCCTTCGGTTGATCTCTTATCTACCCCAGATCTCCCTACCCTCCCTGCTGTAATTTGACAGTCTGCTTGTTGCTTTACTGTCTTTATATCTATCTTTTGGTTCATCAGTTTATAATGTTCTTTATTATCCATAGATAAGTGAGGTCATGTGGTATTTCTCTTTCATTGACTGGCTTATTTCATGCAGCATGATTTTCTCCAATTCTATCCAGGTTGCTGCAAATGATGAGAATTCCTTCTTTTTTATGGCAGCATAGTATTCCATTGTGTAGATGTACCATAGATTTTTTATTCAATCATCTGCTGATGGGCACCTAGGCTGTTTCCAAATCCTACCTATTGTAGATTGTGCTGCTATGAACATAGGGGTGCATATTTCCTTTCTGATTGGTGTTTCTAGTTTCTTGGAATATATTCCTAGGAGTGGGATTACTGGGTCAAATGGGAGTTCCATTTTCAGTTTTTTGAGGAAACTTCATACTGTTCTCCACAGTGGTTGCACCAATCTGCATTTCCACCAGCAGTGCACAAGGGTTCCTTTTTCTCTGCAACCTCGCCAACACTTGTCGTTTGTTGATTTGTTGATGTTGGCTATTCTGACAGGTGTGAGATGGTATCGCATTGTGGTTTTTTTTTAGTTTCATTTTTTATTAATTTCAAAGTTTATTTAAAAATTTTTTTTAAATATATTTTATTGATTTTTTTGCCCCCCCCTCTCCCTCCCACACATCCCCTCCCTCCCCAGAGTTTTATGTCCATTGGTTGTACTTATATGCATGTATAAAAGTCCGTCGGTTGATCTATTATATCCCCCAGATCTTCCTCCCCTCCCTGCTGTAATTTGACAGTCTGCTTGTTGCTTTACTGTCTCTATATCTATCTTTTGGTTCATCAGTTTATAATGTTCTTTATTATCCACAAATGAGTGAGGTCATGTGGTGTTTCTCTTTCATTGATTGGCTTATTTCACTCAGCATATATATTCTCCAATTCCATCCAGGTTGCTGCAAATGATGAGAATTTCTTCTTTTTTATGGCAGCATAGTACTCCATTGTGTAGATGTACCATGGTTTTTGGATCCAATCATCTGCTGACGGGCATCTAGGCTGTTTCCATATTCTGGCTATTGTAAATTGTGCTGCTATGAAAATAGGGGTGCAAATATCCTTTCTGATTGGTGTTTCTAGTTTCTTGGGATATATTCCTAGAAATGGGATTACTGGGTCAAATGGGAGTTCCATTTTCAGTTTTTTGAGGAAACTCCACACTGTTCTCCACAGTGGTTGCACCAGTCTGCATTCCCACCAGCAGTGCGCGAGGGTTCCTTTTTCTCCACAACCTCGCCAACACTTGTCGTTTGTGGATTTGTTGATGTTGGCCATTCTGACAGGTGTGAGATGGTACCACATTGTTGTTTTGATTTGCATCTCTTGGCCAATTAGTGACTTTGAGCATGTTTTCATGTGCCTTTTGGCCTTCCTTCTGTCTTCTTTTGAAAATGTTCTATTTAGGTCCATTGCACATTTTTTAATTGGATCATTCATCTTCCTTTTATTTAGTTGTATAAGCTGTTTGTAGATGTTGGAGATTAAACCTTTATCAGTGGTATCATTTGCAAATATGTTCTCCCACACAGTGGGCTTTCTTGTTGTTTTGTTGTTGGTTTCTTTTGCTGTAAAAAAAGCTTTTTATTATGATGCAGTCCCATTTGTTTATTTTCTCTTTAGCTTCCATTACCTAGGGGTAGTATCAGTGAAGAAGTTCTTTTGGCATACGTCTGAGATTTTGTTGCCTGTGGATGCTTCTAGTATTTTTATGGTTTCCCGTCTGATGTTTAAGTCCTTCATCCATTTTGAGTTTATTTTTGTGTATGGTGTAAGTTGGTGATCTAGTTTCATTCTTTTGCATGTGTCTGTCCAATTTTCCCAACACCATTTATTGAAGAAACTGTCTTGACTCCATTGTATATTCGTGCCTCCTTTGTCAAATATTATTGTAATTGAGCATAGTGATTTGGGTTGATATCTGGGTTCTCGATTCGATTCCATTGATCTATATGTCTGTTCTTGTGCCAGTTCCAGGCTGTTTTGAGAACAGTGGCTTTGTAATATAGTTTGAAGTCTGGTATTGAGATCCCTCCTACTTTACTCTTCTTTCTCAGGATTGCTGTGGCTATTCGGGGTCCTTTATTGTTCCAAATGAACTTTTGGAGAGTTCTTTCTAGGTTGGTGAAATATGTCGTTGGTATTTTAATGGGGAGTGCATTGAACCTATAGATTGCTTTGGGAAGTATGGACATTTTGATGATGTTGATTCTACCAATCCATGAACATGGTATGTTCTTCCATCTCCTTACATCTTCCTCTATCTCTTTTTTCAGTGTCGTGTAGTTTTCCGCATCTAGGTCCTTTACTTCCTTAGTTAAATTTATTCCTAGGTATCTTAATTTTTTTGGTGCGATGGTAAATGGAATTGCTTTTTTAGTCTCTGTTTCTATAAGTTCGCTGTTGGTGTATAGAAATGCCATGGATTTCTTGGCATTAATTTCGTCCTGCTACTTTGCCAAATTCATTTATTAAGTCAATTAGTTTTTTAATGGAGTCTTTTGTTTTTTTTTTTTACATACAATATCATGTCATCTGCAAATAAGGACAACTTTACTTCTGCTTTTCCAATTTGGATGCCTTTTATTTCCTCCTCTTGTCTAATTGCAATGGCTAGTACTTCCAGTACTATGTCAAACAGGAGTGGCGAGAGTGGGCATCCCTGTCTTGTTCCTGTTCTTAGAGGGAATGCTTTTAGTTTCTGCCCATTGGTGGCTGTGCGTTTATCATATATAGCTTTTATTATGTTGAGGTATGATCCTTGTACTCCCACGTTGTTGAGAGTTTTTATCAGGAAAGGGTGTTGGATTTTATCGAATGCTTTTCTGCATCAATTGATATGACTATATGATTTTTATCTTTCAATTTGTTTATGTGATGTATCACGTTTATTGATTTGTGGATATTGTACCATCCTTGCATTCCTGGAATAAATTCTACTTGGTCGTGGTGTATGATCTTTGTGATGTTCTTCTGGAGTCGATTTGCTAGAATTTTGTTGAGGATTTTAGCATCTATGTTCATGAGGGATATTGGCCTGTAATTCTCTTTCATTGAGTTGTCTTTATCTGGTTTTGGTATTAGGGTGATGCTGGCTTCATAGAAGGAGTTTGGAAGTGTTCTTTCCTCTTGGATTTTTTGGAATAGTCTGAGGAGGATAGTTTTTAGTTCTTCCTTGAATGTTTGGTAAAACTCTCCTGTGAAGCCATCTGGCCCTGGGCTTTTGTTTGCTGGAAGCTTTTTGATGACTGTTTCAATTTCTAACCAAGTTACTCGTTTATTGAGATTTTTAGATTCTTCTTGATTGAGTTTTGGAAGTTTGTATTTTTCTAGGAATATGTCCATTTCCTTCAGGTTGTTCAGTTTGTTGGAGTAGAGTTGTTCATAGTATTTTGTAACAATCCATTGTATTTCGGTGGGGTCTGTTGTTATTTCACCTCTTTCATTTCTGATTTTGTTTATTTGGGTCCTCTCTCTTTGTTTCTTGGTTAGCCTGGCTAGAGGTCCATCTATCTTGTTTATCCTTTCAAAGAACCAGCTCTTGGTTTTGTTGATCTTATGTATTGTTTCTTTGGTCTCTATGTTGTTTATCTGTGCTCTGAGTTTTGTTATTTCCTTCCTTCTGCTTACACTGGGCTTTTCTTGTTGCTCTTTTTCTAACTCTTTGAGTTGTAGAGTTAGATCATTTGTTACCCCTTTTTCTAGTTTTTTGCAATAGGCTTGCAAGGATATGAATTTCCCTCTCAAAATTGCTTTTGCTGTGTCCCATAGATTTGGATTGTTGTGTTTTCATTGTCATTTGTTTCCAGATGTTTTTAATTTCTTCCTTGATTTCTCTGGTAACCCAGTCCTTGTTTAATAGCATGCTGTTTAGTCTCCATGTGTTTGATTTCTTTGGATTATTTCTAGTGTAGTTAATTTCCAGTTTTATGCCATTATGGTCTGAAAAGATGCTTGATATGATTTCTATGTTCTTGAATTTGAAGAGACTTTGCCTATGTCCCAAAATGTGGTCTATCTTTGAGAATGTCCCATGTGCATTTGAGAAGAATGTATATTCTGTGGCTTTGGGGTGGAATGTTCTGAAGATGTCAATTAATTCCATCTGTTCTAGTGAGTCATTTAGGATTGATATTTCTTTGCTGATTTTTTGTTTAGATGATTTGTCGAAGGGTGACAGTGGGGTATTAAAATCTCCTACTATGATTGTATTGTTGTTAATCTCTCCCTTAATGTCCTCCAGCAGTTTTTTTTATGTATTTGGGTGCTCCCGTATTGGGTGCATATATATTTACCAGGGTTATTTCTTCTTGTTGGATTGCTCCCTTTAGTATTATGAAGTGGCCTTCATTGTCTCTTGTTATGTCCTTCACTCTGAGATCTAATTTGTCAGATATAAGTATTGCTACCCCAGCTTTCTTTTCATTTCCATTTGCCTGGAAAACCTTTTTCCATCCCTTCACCCTCAGTCTGTGTGCATCTCTTTTTCTAAGGTGAGTTTCTTGTAGACAACAAATGTATGGGTCTTGTTTTCTTATCCAATCTGTTACCCTATGTCTTTTGATTGGAGCATTTAAACCATTTACATTCAATGTTATTAATGATAGGTACTCATTTGACGCCATTTTTGTTCTATACCCCTGTGTTCCTTCTTCGCTTCCTATTTCTTTATTTTTACAGTAGACCCTTTAGCATTTCTTGCATTGCTGGTTTGGTGGAGATAAATTCCTTTAGTCTTTTTTTGTCTGTGAAGCTCCTGATTTCCCCTTCAATTTTGATTGATAGCCTTGCTGGGTACAGTATTCTTGGATTCAGACCCTTTCTTTGCATGACTTTGTATATTTCATCCCATTCCCTTCTGGCTTGATAAGTTTCTGTTGAGAAATCAGTTGCTAGTCTGATGGGGGTTCCTTTATATGTAACTTTCTGTCTCTCTCTGGCTGCTTTTAAGATTCTTACTTTGTCATTGGTGTTTGCCAATTTAATTATAATATCTCTTGGCGTCGGTCTTCTGGGATCCATTTTGCTTGGGACTCTGCGAGCATCTTGGATTTGTGTGGGTTTTTTCTTCTCTATCTCAGGAAAGTTTTCTGTCATTATTTTTTGAAATACGTTTTCCATGTCTACCTTGGTTTTCTTTCCTTCCAGAACCCCTATTATTCGAATATTGATTTGTTTTGCATTGTCCCAAAGCTCCCGTAGGCTCTCCTCCTGCTTTTTAATTTTTTTTTCTAGAAGCTGCTCTAATTGGGTATTTTTTTCCATCTTGTCTTCTAGCTCACTGATGTGATCCTCTGCTTCTTCTAGTCTGCTCTTGATGCTTTCTATTGAGTTCTTCATAACAGCGATGTCATTTTTCATTTCATCTTGAGTCATCTTCATTTCCTCTTGTTTTTTTTTCATTTTTTTCATTTCCTCTTGGGTCTTACTCATATTGTCAAATTTGTCTTCCATTCTTTTTAGCCATCTTAAGATTGTTACTCTGAATTCTTGCTCTGGTAGGTTGCTTGCCTCTAACTCGTTTACTTCCTTTTCTGGTGATGCCTGCTTTTCTTTCATTTGTGGGCTGTTTCTTTGTCTCCCCATGGTCTCTCTTCAGGATGTCTCTCTCCTGTGTTGATTTATCTCTCCTTTCCGTGGGTGATTGAAGAACTCCCTTGAATCCACGCATTTGCGCCAATTGGGGGGTCTCAGCTGCTCGATGGTATCCTCTGCGGTGGGTTTCCCAGGCCTCAGAGAAGCTCCCCCTTTCCTGGTAAGATCTCGCATTGTTATTTTGATTTGCATCTCTAGTCTTGGCATTTTAATAAAGATGGCACTGGATATATAGATTGCCTTGGATAGTATGGACATTTTTTTTCAACGAATTTTTATTTAAATTCTTTATTGTTTAAAGAATTTAATATAGTCTCCTTTTCCCCCCATTGACCTCTCCCACACCATTCCCATCCTCCCACAGCACATGCCCTCACCCCCTTATTGTCTGTGTCTATGGGTTATGCTTATATGCATGCATGTAAGTCCTGTGGTTGATCTCTTACTCCCCTCTTCTCCTGCCTTCCCTCTGAGGTTGGACAGTCTGTCTCATACTTCTATGCCTCTGGATCTATTTTTGTTCATCAGTTTATGTTGTTCATTATATTCCACAAATTAATGAGATCATATATTTATCCTTCTCCTAGTAGCTTATTTTGCTTAGATAATGCTCTCCAGGTTCATCCATGCTATTGAAAATGGGAAGAGCCCTTTCTTTTTTATAGCAGCACAGTATTCTATTGTGTAGATGTACCACATTTTTTTAATCCACTCATCTGCAGATGGGCACTTAGGCTATTTCCAAATCTTAGCTATTGTAAATTGTGTAGCTATGAACATAGGGGTGCATATATCCTTTCTTATTGGTGTTTCTGATTTCTTGGGATATATTCCTAGAAGTGAGATTACTGGGTCAAATTGGAGTTCCATTTTTAATTTTTTGAGAAAACTCCATACTGTTTTCCTTAACTGTTGCAACAGTCTACATTCCCACCAGCGGTATTCTAGGGTTACCTTTTTTTCACATTCTTGTTGTTTGTTGATTTGTTGATGATAACAATTCTGACAGATGTGTGATGGTACCTCATTGTTGTTTTGATTTGCATCTCTCAGATACTAGTGACTTTGAGCATGTTTTCATATGTCTCTTGGCCTTCTGTATGTCCTCTTTCAAAAAGCGTCTATTTAGGTCCTTTGCCCATTTTTTATTAGATTGTTTATCTTCCTTTGGTTATGTTGTATGAGTTCCCTACAAATTTTGGAGATTAAACCTCTATTGGTGATAATATTGGCAAATATGTTCTCCAATGTAGTGGGCTTTCTTGTTGTTTTGTTGATGGTTTCTTGTTCTGTGCAGAATCTTTTTATTTTGTTGTAGTCCCATTTGTTTATTTTTTCCTTAATTCTAATTGTCCTAGGAGCTGTATTGGTAAAGATATTGCTACGGCATATGTCTGATATTTTGCTGCCTGTGCGTTCTTCTAAGATGTTTATTATATCCTGACTTACATTTAGGTCCTTTATCCATTTTTAGTTTATTTTTGTGCAGGGTGTAAGTTGGTGATCTAGTTTCATTTTTTTTGCATGTATTTGTCCAGTTTTCCCAACACCATTTATTGAAGAGACTGTTTTGACTCCATGGTATGCTCTTGTCTTTTTTGTCAAATATTAATTGAGCATAATGGCTTGGGTCAATTTCTAGATTCTCTGTTCTGTTCCATTGGTCTATATGTCTGTTCTTGTGCCAGTACCAGACAGTTTTGAGAACAGTGGCTTTGTAATATAGCTTGATATCTGGTATTGTAATCCCTCCAATTTTGTTCTTCTTTCTCAGGATTGCTCAGCTATTTGGGGACTTTTTTTTAATATGAATTTTTGGAGAGTTTGTTCTAGGTCTGTGAAATACGCCATTGCTATATTAATTAGGATTGCCTTGAGTTCATATATTGCTTTGGGTAGTATGTAAATTTTAATAATCCATGAACATGGTATATCCTTTTGTTTGTTTATTTATTCCTCTATCTCTGTTTTTCAATGTCTTGTAGTTTTCCAAGTATACGTTTTTACCTCCTTAGTTAAGTTTTTTCCCAGGTACCTTAATTTTTTTGGTGCAATTGTAAATGGGATTTTTTTTTTTTTAGTTTCTCATCCTGTGATTTCATTATTGGTGTATAAAAAAGCCATGGATTTCTGGGTGTTAATTTTGTATCCTGCTACATTGCCAAATTCATTTATTAAGTCTAGTAGTTTTTTGATGGAGTCTTTTGGGTTTTGTATATACAGTATCATGTCATCTGCAAATAATGACAATTTCACTTATTTTCCAATTTGGATGCATTTTATTTCTTCTTCTTGTCTGATCACTATGGCTAGCACTTTCAGTACTATGTCAAACAGAAGTGGTGAAAGTGGGCATCCCTGTCTTATTCTTGTTCTTTGGGGAAATGGTTTTAATTTTTGCCCATTGAGTATCATGTTAGCTGTAGGTTTGTCATATAAGACTTTTATTATCTTGAGGTGATCTCTCTATTCCCACGTTGCTGAGAATTTTTATCAAGAAAGGTTGTTGAATTTTGCCAAATGCTTTTTCTGCATCAATAGATATGATTATTTGATTTTTGTCTCTCAATATGTTTATGTGATGCAGTTTTCTTCTTATTTTAGTTTATGGTTGGAACTTTCCATTGTGTTATTTATTGCAGCTATGTCATTCTTCATTTCCTTTTGAGTCTTACACATATTGTTGAATTTATCTTCAATACTTTTCAGCATCCCTATAACCATTGCTCTGAATTCTTTCTCTGACAAATTGCTTGCCTCCATTTCATTTATGTCCTTTTCTGGTGATTCCCCCTTTTCTTTCATATGGGGTTTGTTTTTTTGTTTCCCCATTTTTGCTGTTCCTTTGTGATTGTTTCTATGTATTAGGTCAAACTTCTATGCCACCCAGATTTTTTAGTTTGTCTTATATAGTAGATGTTTTGTGGGGCCCAATGATGCAGTCTTCTGGGCTGGGTATTCTAGGGTTGCTCCCTACTTGGGATATTTTAGTTCTCTTGGTGTAATTGAATATTGAGTGTTGTTATCCCATCTATGAATGCCATTTCCTCTCAGCGTGTCTGGTTATGTGGCTTGCTCTCTACCGTGTTGTCTGGAAAGCACAAAATACAACTCAAAAAGACACAACAGAAAGGGAACAAAATATGATTGCACTCATGACACTGATAACCACAATAAAAGTGACCATGAGAGAAAAGAGAATTAAGAGATAGAAAGAGAGCAAAAAAATGATATCAAGAAAAGGAAAAAAGCTAAGGAGAAAAGAAAAAGAAGAGGAAAATATATAAGTGGGAAGAAAATCCTACAAAACAAACAAATAAACCAAAAAATGCAAACAACATCCAGAAAAAAAAGGGGGGTGGGGGGAAGAATATGTACAGGCAGAGCTTATACATAGAAAGTAAGATTAAGGAATTGAATGAATAGAGTAAGGACCATGGGCCAGTATTGAGGAGGTAGAAAGAGAATGAGTTGGTAAGAAGAAAAAAAATAAATCAGAAGATAAAACAAAAAATGTTTTTTTAAATTTGTCTATCCATTTATTCATTTATTTTGGAAAAAGAGAATAGAGAAGAAAGCAGATAGGCTTGAGGTTAGTGAATGAAACTAATTAAACAATTAGGAGAAGAAGAGAATGAGAGAGGATAGGGGATAAAAGCATACAAAATTGACTATCGAAGAAGAAGAGAAGGGTACATGGACTTGGGGCAGGGTAGAGGAAATTAAATATATGAGTATGCCAACAGAGACTACAATGATAATATGTCAATAAAGCAGATATCGAAGATCACTTTTTACAAGGGGTAAAAAGAAAGGAAAAAGGAAAACTAACATGGGGACAGGAGAAGAGAAAACAGGATTAAAAGAGTGAGAAAGAAGAGGATAAAAAAATAAGATAACAAAATAACAATAAAAATAAAAAGTAGAATAAAGAAAAATAATGCAAAAAAGTTAATAAAACAAAATAAAATAATTTTAAAAAATAAAAGATAAAAAGTAAAAAAGTGAAGTATCTTTCACTTCAGCCCCAGAAGGACTGGTTTAAGACCCCATTCTTTTGTTTTGTCTTCCACTTCTGTTTCTTATTAGGTAGTCAGCACCATGTTGAAGTTCCAAGTGATCTACTGCTTCTTTCTTTTCTGTCTCCACAGCCTTGGCTGCAAGCAGGTGGGACCGATATGCCTGCTTTGCCTGTCTGTCTACTGTCTATCTTAATCACTCAAGTGTCTGTTTCTGATAGGGCTTTCAGTGAGAGTGGTGCTGTGTCACTTTCTAGGACTGAATGGTCCCTTTTCAGCCCAATCCCTGAGGGATTTTGGGGGGCTATTCAGAGCCTTTGTTTTCTTTGAAAAGCTTGAAGTGTAGGGTAGGTGTGGCTATATTAGCTGCCATCAGGTTGCTAGGAGCAGCTGGCTCTTCAGGAAAAAAAATGGCTGCTTAGGTTTGGAGAGTCAGGAATGTTGGATTCCTGGTCACCTCACCCTGTCCTGCTCCCCTCCACAGCCTCTCCCCAGACTCCACAAATCTGTACCTCCACCTGCACCACAGCCTTGGGTGAGTGTTTATAATTGAAAGGTCCTATTAACTGGGTTTAGGGAATATAAGCAAAGAGAAAACAGGGGCAGAAGAACCACACTATGAGTTTCTCTACCCCCAGCACTGCATGGCTCAGATAGTTCTTTAGGCTGCCTTTCTGTGTGCAGCTTCTTGTGGCTGTGGACTTAGATCTAGATTCCCCAGCCACCAGAAGCCTTGTGGACTTCCTTTCCATAGTCAGATGTTATGACTATGCCCAAGGGATGCAGTCTTGGTGCAGTGCAGCTTCCTTCTAACCCTCTTAGTGGTGAGATGCCCTTGCTGGCCTGGGATCCAGATCCACCCCATTGACATTTGTGTTGGTTGTTGGGAGCCACCTGGTGACCACTTTTATATTGTTTCTTCCTTGCGGAGCATCCAGGGAGGGGAAGCAGCTGTGGTGACCAAGGTTGACTTCCACAAGGTTGGCAGCACTGTTAGGAGCATGCTGGTGGCACTGGTCCATTGGTGCCTGGCCCGTTCTCCAGAGATTGGATCTACAGGACTACTGAGGGAGTGAGTGGCTGCCTCACCGCCTGGACAGGTTGGTCAGCTGAGCTGTGCTCCCACTGTGGAAGCATACTGACCACCAAGGGAAAGCTCCTTCATTGCGTATCTGCCCCCTGGTGGTCAGTGCATGTCATAATGACCAGTTGTTTGAGTCGTTTGGTTGCTTAGGCTTTTATATATGTAGAAGGTGCTGGATTTTGTCAAATGTTTTTTCTTTAACTATTGACATGATCATGTGACTTTTGTTTTTCATATCCTTTATGTGATATATCATGTTTATTGGTTTGTGAATATTGTACCAGCCTTACATTCCTGGAATAAATCCTATTTGCTCTTGGTGTATGATCTTTTTTTTTAAAATATATTTTATTGATTTTTTACAGAGAGGAAGGGAGAGAAATAGAGAGCTAGAAACGTCAATGAGAGAGAAACATCGAGCAGCTGCCCACAACCAATGTACATGCCCCTGACCGGAATCGGACCCGGGACCTTTCAGTCCACAGACCGACGCTCTACCACTGAGCCAAACTGGCGTCAGCTTTTTTTTTTTTTTTTTTTTTTTTTAAATCTTTTTAATATATTGCTGGATCCGATTTGCTAATATTTTGTTGAGAATTTTAGCATCTACATTCATCATGGATGTTGACCTGTAATTCTCTTTATTTGTATTATAGTTTCTTTATCTAGTTTTGAAATTAGGATAATTCTGGCCTCTTAAAAAGAGTTATAAAGTGTTCCTTCCTCTTAGATTTTTAAAAATAGTTTGAGAAGAATAGGTGTTATTTCTTCTTTAAATGGTTGGTAAAATTCCTCTGTGAAGCCATCTGGACCTGGCTTGTGTTTGCTGTGAGATTATTATTATTGCTTCTATTTCCTTAGTTGTCATTGGCCTATTCAGATTTTCTTATTCTTTCTGATTCAGTTTTGGGAGGTTGTATTTTTTAAAGAATTTTTCTCTTTCATCCACATTGTCCAGCTTGTTGGTATAAAGTTGTTCACAGCATTTTCTTAAAATCCTTTGTATTTCTGTGGTGTCAGTGTTTATTTCTCCTCTTTTTCTTCTGGTTTTATTTGTTTGGGTATTTTCTCTTTGTTTCTTGTTGCATCTGGCTAATGATTCTTCAATCTTGTTTATCCTTTCAAAGAACTAACTCTTGGTTTCATTGATTTTTTGTATCTTTGTTTTAGTCTCTACATCATTTATTTCTGTTCTGATCTTTATTATTTTCTGCCTTCTACTTACTGTGGGATTTTCTTATTCTCTTTCTAATTATTTAAGTTGTAGGATTAAGTAGTTTATTATTAATTTTTTTTTTTTTTGAGGTTGGCATGTATTGCTGTGAATGTCCCTCTCAGGACTGATTTTGTTGTGTCCCAGAGATTTTGTGTTGTTTTGTGTTCATTTTCATTTGTTTCCAGGAAGTTCTTTTATTCTTTATTGATCTCATTGGTGACCCATTCGTTGTTCAATAACATGCTATTTAGGCTCCATGTGTTTGAAGGTTTTTTAGTGTTTTTTACTGTAGTTGATTTTTAATTTCATCTCATTGTGACCAGAAAAGATTCTTAATATGATTTCAATCTTCTTAAACTTATACAGACTTGTTTTTGTCATAACATGTGGTCTATCTTTGTGAATGATCCATATGCCCTTAAGAAGAATGTATGTTCTGTAGATTTGGGGTGAAATGATCTATAAATGTCAATTAAATCCATCTGACCCAGTGTACCATTTTGAGCCACTTTTTTCTTGCTAACTTTTTGTCTAGAAGATCTATCCATTTAAGTCAGTTTGGGTAGGAAAGCCCCCTACTATAACTCTAGTGCTATTAATATCTCCTTTAAAGTTCTCTAGAAGTTTTTATTATATATTTAGTTGTGCCTGTATTGTTTGCACATGTTTACCAGGGACATATCTTCTTGTTGCATTGATCCCTTTAGTATTATGTAGTGACCTTTATTGTCTTGTGATGGCCTTCATTTTGAAGTTTATTTTATCAGATATGAGTATTGCTATCTCAGCTTTTTTTTTCTTTTTCATTTGCATGGGAATTTTCCTCCCATCCCTTCACTGTCATCCTGTGTGAGTCTTTCATTCTGAGGTGGTTCTTTTGCAGAGAGCATATAGTTAAATCATGGTTGTTATTTTTTTAATCCATTTTAATTCTATATCTTTTGATTGGAGCATTTAGTCCATTTACATTTAACATTATTATTTATAGGTACTTATCATTGTAATTCTGTATGCCTATGTTTTTCTCTATTTCTTCTCATTACATAATTTCTTGTAGTGCTGGTTTGGTGGTGATAAACTCCTTTAGTCTTTTTTTTTTTGGGGGGGGGGCGGTGGGGTCTGGGAAGCTCTTTATTTTACCATCCATTTGGCTGATAGCCTCGTTGGATATAGTAACCTTGGTTTCAGATCCATGCTTTCCATTACCCTTATTATTTCATGCCATTCTCTTCTGGTCTGTAGAGTTTCTAATGAGAAGTCTGCTGACAACCTTATTGGAGTGCTTTGGTAGGTAACAAGTTGCTTTTCTCTTTATCCCTTTAAGATTCTCTTTGTCTTTAATTTTTGACATTTTAATTAGGAGGTGTTTGGGTATGGGCCTATTTGGGTCTTCTTGCTTGGGACTCTCTGTGCCTCATGGACTTGTGTGATTTTTTACTTCACCAGGTTAGGGAAGTTTCCTACCATTATTTCTTCAAACTTGTTCTTTATACCATTCTCTCCTTCTTCCCCTTCTGGCACACGTATGATGAGAATATTGTTACATTTCATGTTGTCCCACCACTCTCTTAAGCTGTCTTCCTGTTTTTTAATTGGTTTTTCTTTTTGTTTCTTTGATTGCATGATTTTTTAAACTTATGTTCTAATTTACTGATCTGATCCTCAGCTTCCCCTAATACAGTGTTTTTCAACCTTTTTTGGGCAAAGGTACACTTGTTTCATGAAAAAAATCACGAGGCACACCACCATTAGAAAATGTTAAAAAATTTAACTCTGTGCCTATATTGACTATATATAAAGTAATTCTCTTGAATAGGAAGCAAATAAACACAAAGAAAGTATTTTATAATTACTTTATTATGAAATATCAAGTAAACAAAATAGTGAAAAATTATAAAATTCTTGTCTTGTCTGCACCTATGGCACACCAGGCAACATCTCGCGGCACACTAGTGTGCCGCGGAACAGCGGTTGAAAAACGCTGCCCTAATATGCCATGTATTCCTTAAATTGTATTTTTATTAGTGCTATGTCATCCTTCATAGTTACTATATCTGTTCTCATGCTGTTGAGCATTTAAAAAAAAAAATATATATATACATATATATATATATATATGTGTGTATATATATATATATATATATATATATATATATATATATTATTGATCTTTTACAGAGAAGAAGGGAGAGAGATAGAGATCTAGAAAAATCGATGAGAGAGAAACATCGACCAGCTGCCTCTTGCACACCCCCTACCGGGGATGTGCCCGCAACCAATGTACATGTCCTTGACTGGAATCCAACCTGGGACCTTTCAGTCCACAGACCGATGCTCTACCACTGAGCCAAACCGATTTCGGCACTGTTTAGCATTTTTGCCATAATTATTCTGAACTCTATGTCTAATAAATTTCTTATCTCCATTTCATTTTGTTCTTCTTCTGGAGATTTCTCTTGTTTTCATTTGGGGGTTGTGTTTTTGTCTCCTTGTATTGGCTGCTTATTTGGGTTTGTGACTATGTATTAAGTATATCTACCATGACTCCCAATCTCTAGTTCAGGACAGTGTCAAACCCTGTTTCTGGCTAATTAGATCAGGCAAAGACTGAAATCCTCCATAGACCTGCCTCTGCCTGCAGATTGATTGGATTTAGTCTTGTGAAGCCTCAGAAAATTGTCCACAAGTAGGGCAAGAAATTTTCCAACAGTGTGGGGAAATTGCTTCTGCCTAGAGGCTAATTGTTATACCCACTCTCTTAATTGTCCTCAGAAACCCCACAGGGTGGGGCAAGTAATTTTCCAATAAGGTGGGGCAACTGTCTCCCCTTACGCCCTAGGCAATAACTGCCTGGATAGCAAAGGTCTGCCTAAGAAAGATGTCCTCTGCAGCATGAGGGAATGACTCATGGGAAACTGGGGTGTCTGCCTTCCAAGGTATAACCTCAGAGCCAAAATGCTGACTTCTGATCACACAGTTCTGGTCTACTCTGCCCTCCCTCTGCAGCAGCCCAAGATGAGTGGCTGCACATGAAATTTTGTGCATTGGCCCTTTAAGAGGGTGCCTGCATTTCTAGTTATATACACACATAACATTTTCACAGCCAGATGTTATGTGTGTACCCTTCTCAGTTGTGGTGCTCTCTGCTGGGAGGCCCAGCTTGGGATTTAGACTCCTGAATTTTCAGTGATAACCCCCCCACGGCTAAGATATCTTTCTGGAACTTCAGATGCTGCCCATGGGAGCCCTGCCAACTCTTTCATGCCTCGGTCCTCCCTAACAGTCTCTATGCAGTCTCCACTTTTTGTCCTTGGTTATTAGAGCTCTCTCCAGCTAGTCTTCGGTTGATTATTCAGGATTTTTTTTCTTGTATTTTAGTTGTTATTCCAGTTTGGTCCTGGGTGCATGTCTATGTAGCAACTACTTACTATATCACCATTTTTAACCTCTCCACACCCTTTTATTCTTAACCAAAAGGATAGCAGAACTTGCTTCAGTCCTACCCAGGGAGTTGCAGGAGGATTCTTTATAACTGCTCTTTTGGAAGACCCAGTCCCCAGGTTCCCATCTTTGTCTTAGGGGCTTCTTTATTTTAAACAACTCCCACACCTACCTCTAACCCAAGTTCCCTCTCCCAGTACCTTTGCAAGGTGCCAAGCAGTGCCATAGCTTCCAGGTATCATGGCCAATATTCAAAACATAGAAGTTTTGACACTAACATCCCATGCTCATATACAAGGAACTTCTCGAGTTTGCACTCACAGTAGAAGAGTCTTTCTAATGGCCTCAAAGAAGCTGCATTGTATTCGTTTTAGATTTAGAGGGAGTAGTGTATTCCAGTGTAGCAAACTTCTTGGATGAGAGGGAGAAATGGCAGGAGTGTTTATAGATGTGAAAAGCTTTCCCCTTGGGTTGCCTGCCTGCCTGCCAGCACCTGTTCCTATCATGAGGGACTGCCTCTTCTCCCTGTTTCCTGCGTTGTCCCACAGGAACACACAGCATTCAAGGTGATAATATCCAAATTAATGTGCCAATAATTTCATAATATAAATCTATATGTAAGCTTATATCCTGTAGTCATTTGCAGCTCAAAAGATCTGCCAATTTTCCTCTCTAACCCCTCCAGGTGTCCATCCAGGTCAGATGAGTTGAGGAGGTCCCAGGGCCTTCCTGAGAACTGGTCCCAGACCTAATTTAGAGATAACACTCTGAAGATGCCCCAGCCTTTGTTCTAAAGTCAAAATTAAGCTCTTAAATGTAGGCTAAGGCCCCAACTGTCACAGAGATGCCCCCACCTACGTTGACTAGCACCTCCCTTATCCATGTGGGGATTGTGTTGCTAGTGGGCCCTGATGCAGGGCCTGGAACCTTCCCTTCTTCCTTGTGAATAGTGAATTCTTCAATTTGTGAATTGAGATTATCCCATCCATTCTTGAAATTCTAGTTATTTAGGAGCTCCCAAATGGAGCTTAGTTCTCATACCCAGAAAGTCATTGAGCATGTTCTCAGGCCAGATACAGCAAGGTCATATGGCAAGTAGGTATGTAGTAGGGTAGAAAGGTTGTTCTGCGCTGAGTTCTCTCTGAACTCTCAGTGATTCAAAGCAATAAAGTTACCTTCTTCTTTCTTCCTTTAATATATGAACTCATATTACATATCCAATGTGGGAAATGGGGAGTGTGGCAGGCTCTGGTCCATACAGTCATGCAGAGATTGCCAGAAACTTCGTCATCCTGTATCTGCCTAATCTGGAACTTGTGGCCTCTTTTAATTACTGTTGCAAAGAAAAGAAAAATGGTAGTCACACAGCTGGCTCTTAAATGCTTTGGCCAAATAGTAACACACATCATTTTTGTTCACAGCCCATTGGTCATATGGCCTCAAGTAACTGTAAGGTGGCTGAAGAAATGTGGGGGACATTGTGCTGGGTAGGGAGGTTGTGGAAGAAATGTGACCAGACATTTAATGAGCAATAAAATTCTCCTCCATACAGGTGATGAAATGCAGAGCAAGGGTTTCAGAAGAGCAAAGGCCATGACTTCTTGTTCATTGTCTCCACTTGGGGTGCCCAAGGCCAGAGAGGCCCAGACTGCCTGGGAGGGCCTGGTGGGAAAAGCTCTGAGGAAGAGTCCCTGTGGACAAGCAAGGCCCATGGAAGACCCAAGTCCTCCACCCACCAGGCTCAACGTTTGACTAAACCTCTCCCCTCCTATCCCATTTATCTCTTTAAATTCCAACACCACCCTATAAATTGAATTTCTCAGGAGTAGAATCAGGATTAAGGGTGAGGATGATGCATCTTCGAGGGAGGAAATCCAGAGGAGACATCCAGAAGTCACCATGCCTTATTCCATTCAGGTGCCATAACAAAATCCCATAGACTGGGATTATAAAAAACAGAAGTTTATTTCTTACAATTCTGGAGGCTGGAAGTCCAAGATTAAGGTTCTGGAAGATTTAGTGTCAAGTGAGGGTCCACTTCCCGGTTTGTAGATGACCATCTTTTCATGTTTTATTCTCTCATGGCACAAGGGCTAAGCATTCTCTCTGGGGTCTCTTTTATAAGGTCACTAATCCCATTCATGAAGGCTCCAGCCTCATGCTCTAATCACCTCCCAAAAGCCCCACCTCCAAATACTATTACACTCGTGATTATGTTTCAACATATGAATTTTGGGGTGTGTGTGGGAGGGGATACAAACATTCAGTCTGCGGCATGCTAAATATGACAGCTTCAACACAGGAAAGCACCCTCTTTAGGAGAGAATGAACTGTAAATTGTTGGCTTTCTTCCATGCTTTTATTCCTCAGCAAGTGTGGCTGCTATAGACCATGTAATGTACTGATTACAACTGCAGGGTTTTACTCAGGAACACCTGGGATTGAAGCTTAGGTTGGCCCCTTATTAGCTATGTGACCTTGAGTATGTAAGTTATTTTTTTTCCTGCCTTGCTTTTCTCCTCTTTAAAATGGGAATATTGATAGCATCTGTCTCTTAGGGTAGTCGTGAAGATTGAGTTAATATTTGTAAAGCACTCAGAATAATGCTGGGCACATAGTAAAGGCTCTATGAATGTTGTCACCGGCAGCACTGCTGTTGTCGTCATCATCATCATCATTACCAGTCCAGATATTGTTCTAGGTGTCAAGGTTCCTACTCTCACATATGATGAGAGAAATGGAAAATAAACATAAATAATTCAGTAAAGATAATTTCTTTTTAAAAAAATATATTTTATTGATTTTTCACAGAGAGGAAGGGAGAGGGATAGAGAGCTAGAAACATTGATGAGAGAGAAACATCGATCAGCTGCCTCTTACACATTCCCTACTGGGGATGTGCCCTCAACCTATGTACATGCCCTTGACCGGAATCGAACCTGGGACCCTTCAGTCCACAGACCGATGCTCTACCACTGAGCCAAACTGGTTTTGGCAGTAAAGGTAATTTCAAATAGTGATGGCATTAAAATAATAAGCCAGACACATGAACAATCATTCAGTAGAGAAATGCAAATTAGTACCACAATGGATACCACTGCATAGCTATTAGATTGACTTTTACAGAATTGACAATTCCAAGTGCTGGTGAGGATACAGAGCAAATGGACCTCTCATATATTGCTGGTGGGAACACAAAATGGTAGAGCTACTTTAGAAAACAGTTTGGCAGTTTCTTATAGTTAAAAATGTGCTTACTGTGTATGTAACTCAGCAATCCTACTTAGGTACCCAAGAGAAATAACTTATGTTCACACAAAAAACTGTACTCAATATTTATGGTGGCTTTATTCATACCCATCCCAAACTACAAACAACCCAAATGTCCTTCAGCTGGTGAGTGGATAAACAAGTGAATACCACTCAGCAATTAAAAAAAAAAAAAAAAAAAAGAAAGACATTTTTATACAATAAACAACACAAATAAATCTTAAATGCATAATATGCTAAGTAAATAAATGCATAAAATGCTAAGTAAACAAAACAGCTATATATAGATGATTCCATTTATATCACTCTAGAGGCCCAGTTCACGAAATTTGTGCATGAGGGTACGGGTGTCCTTAAGCCCAGCCTGCACCCTCTCCAATCTTAGACATCTCTCTTACAATCCAGGACTACTGGCTCCCAACTGCTCGCCTGCCTGCCTGATTGCCCCTAACCATTTCTGCCTACCAGCCTGACCATCCCCTAACCATTCCCCTGCCAGCCTGATCGATGCCTAACTGCTCCCCTGCCAGCCTGATTGCCCTCCCCTACTAGCCTGGTTGCCCCTAACTGTCCTCCTCTGCAGGCCTGGTTGCCTCCAAGTGCCCTCCCCTGCTGGTCATCTTGTGTCCATATGGGGGTGGCCATCTTGTGTGTTGGAGAGATGGTCAATTTGCATGTTACCTCTTTATTACATAGGATTCTGGAAAAGGCAAAACCATAGGGGAGAAAACAGATTAGTGGTTGTTAGGGGTTGGGAGTAGGGAGTGTTGACCACAAAGGAACAACTCATGGAGATTTTTAGGGTGATAGAATTGTTTTATATCTTGATCATGACAGTGGTTACATGTCTGTATGCAATTGTCAAAACCCATAGAACTGTGCACTAAAAAAGGGTAAACTTTACTGTAGGTAAATTATACCTCAATTAACCTGACAGGGAAAAACTCACCGTTGGAATGTTGAAATAGGGAAAAACCAAATGATGAATAAGTCAGTCAGGGCGTGGGCTCTGGTGAGGAGGGGCCCCTGCACACAGTCTAGTAGTCAGAGAAGGCTTTCTGAGGAGGCGCTCTGAGCCAAGCCTGGGTGAGGAGAGGGCGCCAGGCCAGTAAGGATCCAGAGGAAGATGTGTCAGGCAGAGGCAGCAAGATGGCCCACGCGGCTAGAGCAGGTAGGGGAAGAGGAGAGGGTGGAGGACAGGGCAGGGGTTTTGGCTCTTCTCTGGCCATGTATAAAGGAAACATTGAAACACTGATGGGGTGAGATACCCTAGAGCACATGTGTCAAACACAAGGCCCGAGGGCCAAATCCGTCCCGCCAGGCCTTGCAATGTGGCCCGCACTGCGCTGTCATCACTGCACTCCGCTGCGTTTCCATCACAATGACAGTTTATGACTGTTCAGTAAACCATTCGGCCCGCGATTTAGGCTGGATTTTAGATTTTGGCCCCTTCTCTGATTGAGTTCGACACCCCTACCCTAGAGACAATAGCTTGTGACCATGTGTAGGAGTGATAGAGGGGTGCGATGCCCCAAGGAGAGGGTGGGTCAGGGAGCCCCAGCAGGCTGGGGTAGGAGGACTGGCACAGGCGGATGGGGTGCTTCAGGACCTTGCTGAGGGTATTGCTGGTGGTGGTGAGGTGTAATCCAACATCCTGGGTTGAGGAGTGCTGGAGGTGAGGACATGTAAGTGAAGCTTACAGGGGACAGACTTAGTAGGAATCAGTGGGAATCTCAGAGAGTGGGTGGAGCTGCTCATTTGTGTGTATATCTGTATATAAGTAGGTGTGTATGTGTGTATGTGTATAAGTGTATTGGTGTGTATGTACGTGTATGTGAACCTATGTGTTTCTGTCTCTATGTTTAGGTGTGTGTGCACATGTGTATATGTGTACATGTCAGTGTGTATGCATGTGTATACATGTTGTGAGCACAACTTGCAAAATGGCTTGACCTATGGAGGACAGTGCCAGGTGGTGAGAAGTGGGGCTTGTTCAGGGCCTTGAATGCCAGGCCAGGGAGGTCACTTTGGGGGTTGGGAAAGAGCAGGGAGGATGGTGCCACGAGGCCCATCCCAAAGATGGGGGCAGTGTGAAGCCCACTGGACTGGGAGGCTGGGGTCGGTCCTGGAGAACCCATGCTGAGGTGAGCCCAGCTGGAGTAATGAAACCCCATTTTGCCCACACTAATCTTCCTGCTCTTTCCCCACAGTGCATGCTGGGACAACGATGGACAGGCTGTCACTCCCTGGGCCCCCAGAGGCAGGTTTGTTTGCCTCCTGGCACCGTCTGACTCAGGTAGGGGGAGAGCGAGGTGGGCTCACCTGCCTCATGCTTCTGTGCCCAGTGGGAGGGCCCTGGGAGTGAGGATGGATGAGCCCTTGCCAGGGGCAGTAGTGTGTAGGGCACAGCTGAGTCTCCTGGAGAGGGGCTCCTGGACCCTGAGAAAGTAGGCCACCTCAGCAGCTATCCACCCTCACCAGGCACCGCCCGGGCCCCGAGAAGCCGACCCTGGGACACATAATTTCCTGGCACCTGTTTGATCTCGCATGTTCACCATCTGCAGTTTGTTCAGGACTTGCATCCACACCTTCTAAGTACTTTGGCTGGGAGGTGTTGCTCTGTGGGGCTCCCCTGTGGTCACTCTGGCTTTTTCTGCCAGAGTCACTGTACTCACCTTGTGTGGATGTTTCCATGAGTGATGGCTCAGACCCTGGAAGGTCCTGCTCTCTGCAGGACTCCCCTAGGGCAGGGGTACTTTTTGCAATGCCAGGCATGGCCCCGATCACCTTTCCACTTGGTGTTTCTCCGTTGTTCCTGAACACTGCAGATGATGCTTTCTGCTCAGGGCCAAGTGCCCCAAGGGCTGGGATGGGTTGTGGGTTAGGTTTGCCAGAAAAAATACAGAATGTCCAGAGAAATTGGAAATTCAAGTAGATAGAAAATCATTTTTTTAGTACAAGTATATCCCAAATACTGCATGGGAAATATAATTTTATTTGCTAAATATGGCAACCCTAGTGAGGGCTGATGTTCAGTCCCCCTCCTTCTCTGGTCAGTCCTTCCTGCTGGGCCCACCTTGACCCCCTCAGATGAGTGATCTCCAGTGCCTATGACAGGTGTCCTAGAGCCAGGGGTGGCCGAGCTTACTGCTCTCCCAGAGTGGTTAGGGGTGTGGTGGTAGAGCTAGAAGTAACAGGGCAATATGGGGTCAATATGAGAGCTTGGAGTGTCCTATTTCTGCATCCTCAGCATTGGAAAGACATGGAAATTGTTTCCTCTGTAAGCCAAGTTATATTTCTGGCTGTTAAGATAATATTTTCTTTATGTTACCTATCTATGTATCTAACAATCCAGGAATATTTCAAGCATGCTGTTCAAGCTCTTTCCATGATCTCTTTCTTCCTAGGGCTAAATACTGCTAACTAGTTTGATAGATATCCTTCTAGACTTCATTCTATGCACTTATAAACATATTTTAAAAGGAAAAACATGGGCTCATGCTATTTATACTTGCTTTGTCACTTGATTTTTTTTAACTTTCAAATATTGTGTAGCTCATTCCAGAGTTCTTAACTATTGTTTAATGCCTATTGATTGGATGGTCTTTAAATTATGTATCCATTATTAATCCTGTTGGTAACTGTTTAGATGGTTTCCAGTGTTCAGCTATACAGAAAACTCAGGGAATTTCCCAGTTCATACATATGTGTGCCCTTGTGTTCTGGGTCCTCCAGGAATGTTTCTGGTGGACTATCTGGGTCAGAGGGCATGCACATTTCAAGATTTAATCTGTATTGCTAGATCAACCTCCAGAAGGCTGTGCCAATTTATCATGCACAAGAAGCCTCTTCCCCTCGCTCTAGACAACCATCGGCATTATCAATCACTTAAATCCCTGCCAATCTGATGAGTAAACTGATCTTCTTTTCCTTTTTTTTTTTTTTTTTTCTACTAAAGAGCTATTTGTGTGTGCTTGCTGGCCATTTCACTTTCTTTATTTGTGAATTTTCCCAATTCATGTCATGTCCTCAACTTATTTTTCTATTCATCTGTCCACTCATTTAGGAAGCATTTATCAAGCACCTACTAGATGTTAGGCACTGTTTTGGTTAGGGGCCTAAGAGTGAACAAAACTTACAAAAACACCTGCTCCATGGAACTTAGACTTCAGTGGAGGGGAGACAGCCAAGAAAAAATAGATAAACAAAATATAGTGTATATATGAGTGTTATTTAAATACCAAGGGGAAAAAAATAACACAGGGAAGAGATTGGAAGTATTGGGCAACTTGGATTTGATAGTAAGCCAGGCCTTACTTGGAGGTGGCATTGAAATAAAGACCTGTGGAGGAGAACCAAGATGGTGGCATATGTAAATGCTGGTACTCACCGTCTCCCACAACTACATCAAAATTACAACTAAATTACAAAACAATCATCATCCAGAACCACTTGAAAGCTGGCTGAACAGAAGTACTACAACTAGAGAAGTAAAGAAGAAAGTACATTGAGAGTGGTAGGAGGTGTGGAGATGCAGATGGGTTGGTCCGACACTCACGTGGGCTGCCTTTTTAATTGGGGGGAGATTATCTCTGCAGAGGCCCCCCCATGAGCAGCAAGAGGTCCCAGACCCACACCATACTCCAAGCTCAGGCTCCCAGAGCTAGGAAGAGAAGTCCTAGTAACTACAGGATGTAAAAACTAATGGAGATTGGTGTTCAGTGACAAGAAGGTGGCTGGAGGGCCAGCTGTTCATTTTTAAGGGGGTGGTGCATGAACTGAACTTACAAGGTTCAACTTCCTCTGAGCTCCAGCACCAGGGTAACACTCTGAGAAACCTAGACATATATGGAGAAAAACTGGATTATCTGGAATCATGGCAGGAACTCAGGGAGTTGCCAAAGGGGGTCATTGTCCCTGTCCTGGGACTTCTCAGGTTGCAGGGATGATTGGCAGCCATATCTGAGTCTCTATCAGTTTGGAACATACTGTTTGCACAGCTGTGGGGATTCCCTGAGACCTCATCCCATCCCATTTGCAGACCCACCCAAGCTGTGTGCAATGGCTTTTGCATATGAATGGCCTGTCCTTGTTTGTGCTTTAAGAATTTTGCTAAAATTCTTAAACAAGCTGTACCTTAGTTAGGGAGCCCCAACCTATCAATAAAAGGCCTAAGACTCAGCATTAGCATCAGCCTGCATTGCTTCACAGCTAGGCTTCTCCTGGGCTCTTCCAAACTCAATACAAATGGGAGGACTCTGCAGATCTCTCAGTAGCTCCTGTTGGGTGGCTCCAGGCAGTGGCTGACTTTGACCTCCTTGGAGACCCAAAATCCAGTGCATCCAGTGGTCAGTGACAGACTATACCAGATTACAACTGTATACATCCATAAGTGACACACTCAAGGGAAAGACTCACTGAGCACCAAAGCCCCACTGAAGAAAGTTCTCTACAGAGGTGTCTTCTGCACAGAAGGTCTCCCACTGAAGTCACAGCTGTTCCTCACAGCCAATTCACCTGGAGGTCAATTCCCCTCAGTGACACTAACAGCAATCAAGGCTCAGCTACAACAAGACTGTGCACACAGCCCTCAAAGGGGCACACTTAGTGCACAGCTCAGGTGACTGGGGAGGCTAAGCCACTGGGCCCTATAGAATATCTACTATACAGGACCCCTCTACCAACTCAAGGGAGACATAGCAGCTCTACCCAGTACATAGAAATAAACACAGGAATGCAGCCAAAATGCAGAGACAAAGAAAAATGTTACAAATAAAAGAAATTGAAGAAAGCAAACTATTAGATATAGAGTTCAAAACCATGGTTATAAGTTACTTAAGAATTTTTATGCAACCTCCAAGGGACTTAGTGAGACTTTCAAGGATCTTAATAAGAATGAAGGGAAAAAAAAAAAAAAAAAAAGGAAAAGGATCAGTCAGTAATTAAGCATACACTGACTGAAATAAAGAATAATATACAGGGATTCAACAGTAGAATAGAGGATCCCAAGAATCAAATCAATAATTTTAAATATGAGGAAGCACAAAACACCCACTCAGAAGAGCAAAAAGAATTAAAAAATATGAAGATAGGGAGATCAGAGAAGAGAAACCAAGATGGCGGCGTAGGTGAGCAACTGGTCTGCCACTCCCACAACAATTTAAAAATTAAAACTAATATAAAGGACTTCTATCATCCAAAACCACGGGAAGGTTGGCTGAAAGAGAAAGGAGCACAAGCGCTGAAAAGCTGAGGAGCCTAGGTACGGAGGTACGGGAATCGAGCTGGTGACGAATCGGGCTGGTGGCGGGTGACTGGGTGCGTGGCTTTTCTTTTCAACCCGAAAGGAAACAAGCTCCCAATCACTTTGAAATCAAGTTTCTGGGGTCACATGGGGGATGCCTAAGGGGAGAAGCTGGTCTGTCAGCCTTCGGTCCAAAGTGAGGGTGACTCTTGCAGAGGTGAGCCCAGCAATCATTGTTTACTGCGCTGGATTGCAGGGAAGTGGGGACTTGGAAAAGCAGGGAGGCTAGGACAGCTGACAGCAGACATTGCTGTTAGCCACGCCCCAACCTAGTGACATCCTGAGGCCCCGCCCTGAGGCCCCGCCCTGAGGCCCCGCCCTGAGGCCCCGCCCTGAGGCCCCGCCCTGAGGCCCCGCCCTGAGGCCCCGCCCTGAGGCCCCGCCGGCACATTCTACAGAAATGGTTGGTATTGTGGCAACTTAACAAAATAAACTGCAGCTCCAGCAACAAAGCTCCAGCAACAAAACCGCCAAGTCCCAAGCAAATGAACTGTATCCCATTGGTGATCCAGAAGCCAATGTTCCTAGTGGTCAGTTTCAACCCCTCACACCCATAAGTGACACATTCGGGAGATGGACTCAGTGAGCACCAAAGCCCTTCTGAAACAAACTGTGTCTCCAGTGCAGCAGTTCTTCCTTTATAGACAGAGCGGGTCCTCACAGACAATTGGCCTGGAGATCAATTCCTCCCAGTGTACCAACAGCAATCAAGGCTTAATTATTGTACACCAAGCCTTTGCACTCAGCCTACAAAGGGATATACCAAAAGCCACCACCTCAGGTGATTGGGGAAGCTGAACTACTGGACCCTATAGGTCACCTACCACACAAAGCCACTCCATCAGCCAAAATGAGGAGACACAGAAACATGTCACAAATGGGAGAGTTGGAGGAAAGTAAACTACTGGACGACAAAGAGTTCAGAATCACATTTATAAGATTACTCAAGAATCTTCTAAAAACCTTTGAGAAACTTGATGAGACCTCCAAGAAGCTTGGTGAGACCTTCAAGGACCTTAAAGAGAATACCAAAAAAAAAAAAAAAAAAAAAAATGGAAAGGGGCCAGTAGAAATGAAGCATACAATGTCTGAAATAAAGAATATACAGAAATTCAACTATAGATCAGCGTACCCCAAGAATCAAACCAAAGATCTAAACAGGGGTCTTCAAACTACAACCCGCGGGCCACATGTGGCCCACAGAGGAGTCTGATCCGGCCCGCCAGGTTTTTTGGGCAGTGAGCACAGCCGAGGTGTTACAGTAGGAATTAGTAGTTCATATAGTCCGGCCCTCCAGCTCTCTGAGGGACCGTGATCTGGCCCCCACTTTAAAAAGTTTGAGGACCCCTGATCTAGAATATAAGAAAGCAAAAATCACCCAACCAGAGAGACAGAAAGAAGAATCCAAAAGTGTAAGGAGCCTCCGGGACAGCTTAAAATGTACCAACCTCCGGATTTTTGGGGTGCCAGAGAAGAGTGAGCAGGATATTGAAGGCTTAATGGAAGAAATAATGACAGAAAACTTTCCCTACCTGGTAAAAAAAATAGACTTACAAATTCAGGAAGCATACAGAACTCCAAACAAGAGGAATCCAAGGAGGGACACACCAAGAAACATCGTAATTAAAATGCCAAGGGCAAAAGTCAAAGAGAAAATCTTACAAGCAGCAAGGGGGTACCCTTACGACTGTCAGCTGATTTCTCAACAGAAACTATGCAGGCCAGAAGGGAGTGACAAGAAATATTCAAAATGATGAACAACAAGAACCTACAACCAAGAATACTCTACCCAGCAAAGCTATCATTAAGAATTGAAGGGCAGATAAAGAACTTCACAGACAAGAAAAAGTTAAAGGAGTTCATCAACACCAAACCAGAATTACATGAAATGCTGAAGGGTATTTTTTAAGGAGAGGAAGAAGAAAAAAGTAAAGGTAAAAATTATGAACAACAAAAAGACATAAAATACATACCTACCAACAAGCGAACCTAAAAATCAAGTGAATAAAAAATCTGAAGAACAAAATGGACTAGTGAATATAATAGAATCAGGGACATAGAAAGGGATTGGACTAACAATTCTCAGGGGGAAGGGAGTCTGAGGGGTGAGGGAAGAGATTGGACAAAAATCTTACACCTATGGATGAAGACAGGGGCAGGGGTAAGGGCATGAGTGGAGTTGGGAATCAGGTGGATGGGAGCTATGGGGGAAGAGGGGGAAAAAGGAACACCTGTAATAATCTGAACAATAAAAATTTATTATTAAAAAAATATGAAGATAGTGTAAGGAACCTCTGTGACAACTTCAAGAGTGTCAACATTCACATCATGGGGTTGCCAGAAGGAGAAGAGAGAGGGAAAAATATTGAAAACCTATTTGAAGAAATAATTACAGAAAACTTCCCCTATCAGGAAAAAAAATAGACTTATAAGTCTAGAAAGCTCAGAAAGTCCCAAATAAGAGGAACCCAAAGAGGCCTACACCAAGACACGTTATAATTAAAATGCCAAGAGCTGCCGAGACCAGTTTGGCTCAATGGATAGAGCGTCAGCTTGGGGACTGAAGGGTCCCAGGTTCGATTCCGGTCAAGGGCATGTACCTTGGTTGCGGGCATATCCCCAGTAGGGGGTGTGCAAGAGGCAGCTGATCGATGACTCATCGATGTTTCTAACTCTCTCTCTCCCTCTCTGTACAAAATCAATTAAAATATATATATTTAAAATGCCAAGAGCTAAAGACAAAGAGAGAATCTTAAAAACAGCAAGAGAAAAGCAGTGAGTTTCCTACAAGGGAGCATCCATATGGATGCCAACTGATTTCTGAACAGAAACTTTGCAGGTCAGAAGGGAGTGTCAAGAGATATTCAAAATGATGAATAACAAGGACCTATAACTAAGATTACTTTACCCAACAAAGCTATCATTTAGAATTGAAGGTCAGATAAAGCACTTCCCAAACATGAAAAAGCTAAAGGAGTCCATCACCACCAAACCAATATTATATAAAACTAGTGGCCCTCAGCTAGCACCCTCTCCATTCGGGGGATGTCTGACTGCCCACAGAGATCGATCCTAAACCAGCAGTTGGACATTCCTCTCACAATCTGGGACCACTGGCTCCTAACCACTCCCCTGCCTGCCTGCCTGATTCTTCTAACTGCCCTCCCCTAACTGCTCTCCCCTGCCGGCCTGATCTCACCCTTAACCGCCTCTGCTGGCTTGATTGCCCCTAACTTTCCTTCCCTGCTGGCCTGATCTCACCCCTAAATGCTCTCCCCTGCCAGCTTGACTGCCCCTAACTGCCCTCCCCTGCTGGCCTGATCTCACCCCCATCTGCCCTCCCCTGCCAGCCTGATCACTCCTAACTGCCTCTGCGTTGGCCCCCACCACCATGGCTTTGTCCAGAAGGCAGTCGGACATTCGGAAGATCTCTGGTTGACCTGGTATAATTAGCATATTACCCTTTTAGTAGTATATATAGTTTATATATGATAGGATTGCTTAAAGGGGGGAAAGGGGTTAGCAGGAGGAGATGCTCTTGGCAGACAAAAATACATAATCCCTCTATCTGGACTGATAGCTAGCCAAATGCACTATACTGCCAAACCAGTCATTAACAAATTGAACCACTTTCTTACACTTTATACCAAACAGTTATTGCCCCTCCTCAGCCCCCACCTTAGATTCTGCCTTTGCAGTTCACATAGATTAGATTCTGATTGGTCAGTTTCTATGCTAGTCAGTGTCAAAAGCTCTGTCTCCTAGGTAGCCATTGGCTCCTTGCACTTCATTCAGATCTGGTTCTGATTGGTCAATTTCTATGCCAGTCAGTATCTCCAGACCTATCTCCAGGCCTGATCGGAGAGGTGGGGCTGATCTGTCGCTGCCCTGGGATGGAGTGCTGACCTCTCAGAGAGAGAGAGGGGATCAGCTGCTGGTTAGGCCCAGAGAGAGATCAGCCCTTGTCTATCTTTCTCTCTCCCTGAGCCTCACCAAGCAGCCTGGGCTGGCTGCTGATCAGCCCTACCACTCTCTCTCTCCAAGAGGTCAGCAGTTCAGCCCACCCACCAGTCCCTGCCCACCCAAGCCTGTTGTGCATTCAGCCGGGCATTTGATTGTCTCTTCAGTCTTTTTGGACATTATGGATCCTGGTTCTTTATATATATGTATTAGAGGCCCAGTGCATGAAATTCATGCATGGGGGGAGGATGTGTCTCTCAGCCTAGCCTGCACCCTCTCCAATCTGGGACCCCTCAAGGATGTTCAACTGCCCATTTAGACCTGATTCCAGTAGGATCAGGTGTAAATGGGCAGTCGGACATCCCTCTCACAATCCAGGATTGCTGGCTCCCAACTGCTCACCTGCCTGCATTCCTGATTGTCCCTAATGCTTCTGCCAGCCAGCCTAATCACCCCCTAAACACTCCCCTGCCAGCCTGGTTGATGTCTAATTGCTCCCCTGCCAGCCTGTTTGCCCCTAACTGCCCTCCCCTGCAGGCCTGGTCACTCCTAACTGCCCTCCCCTGCAGGCCTGGTATTCCTTAACTGCTGTCCCCTGCAGGCCTGGGTCTCCCCCAACTTCCCTTCCCTGCATGCCTGGTTGCCCCCAACTTCCCTCCTCTGTTGGCCTGGTCACCCCAACTGCCCTCCCTTGCAGGCTTGATTGCCTCCAACTGCCCCCCCTTGCAGGCCTGGTTCCTCCCAACTGCCCTTCCCTGCTGGCCTGATCACTCACAACTGCCCTCCCTTGTAGGCCTGGTGCCTCCCAACTGCCCTCCCCTGCTGGCCATCTTGTGGTGGCCATCTTGTGTCCACATGGGGGCAGGATCTTTGACCACATGGGGGCAGCAATCTTGTGTGTTGGAGTGATTGTCAATTTGCATATTATTCTTTTATTAGATAGGATCTAGATGAAGGGTATTATTTAAGAAGAGGAAGTAAAAAAAAAGATTAAAAAATTAAACAATAAAATGATGATAAATACATATCTATCAACAATTGAATCTAACAAAACAAATAAGAAATCTAATGAACAAAATAAACTGGTGAATAAAATAGAATCAGAGGGATGGAAATGAAATAGACTGATGATTCTCAGATGAAAGAGGGTAGAGGGCAGGAAGAGATTAAACAAAGATCTTATACTAGGGGCCCAGTGCACAATTTGTGCACCTTGTAACGAACTGTGCGCTGTGAGGCTGCAGTGGGTACAGGAGCGGATCTTGGCCCATCCTCCACACCCTTGTTCAGTCCCTCCTGCCACAGCCCCTGGTACACTCTCTACCAGTAGACCTGCTCCCGCCCCTGCCTGCTCTCACGTGCTGAAGGCACCAGCCCCACTTGCATCTGCTGATGGTGCAGAGCAATTGGGACCTGTGCCGGGCGCCAGTAGCAGGTGTGAGCAGTGGCTCTGGCATTGGCAACAGGTGCAAGTAGGGTCATTGCCAGTATTAGGTGCAAGTGATGGCTACCACCTACTGATGGTGCCAAGCAATTGGGGCTGGCACCAGTTGCTGGCAGTAGGTGCTAGCAGGGCCAGTGCCTGCAACAGGTTCGAGTTCTGGGTGGGACTGCTGTGCACGGGAGTGAAGAATTTTCAGTAACCACCAGAGGCTCACCCCAATGACAGTGACCGGCACCCCACCTTGGTCACCTGCTCCACTATCCTGCTGTGGCCAATGCCCGCCATGTTCCATTCTCTGCCACCTGCTGCTGACACCTGCCATGTTCTGCGTACGCCCCCTGGTGGTTAGCGCACATTATAGAAACCAGTTGTCCGGTTGTTCTGCTGTTCAATCTATTTTCATATTAGGGTTTTTATATATATTAGAGGCCCGGTGAACGAAGATTCGTGCAAGAATGGGCTTTCCTTCCCCTGGCTGCCGGCACCACCTTCACTCCAGCCGGAGCCGCCTTTCTGCCTTCCCATGCTGTCCAGAGGCCCAGAGTGGCTGGGGCGGTGCAGAATGCTGCGTCCCACCCCACCCCAGGCTGCTTGGCACCTGCATATGCAAATAAACCCACCATCTTTGTTGGGTTAATTTACATACTCACTCCTGATTGGCTGGTGGACTTCATGAAAATATGGTCAATTTGCATCTTACTCTTATTAGTGTAGATAGATATGCATTACCTATGAACACAGGCAAAAGGGTGGCGAAGGCCTGGGGTGGGGCAGGAACTAGGTGGAGGGGTGTAGTGGCGGGGGAAGAGGAACATCTTTAATACTCACAACAATAAAGATTAAAAAAATAAAAAGAAATAAAGACCTGGGGATCCTTTCCCCTTCACCATGTGGGAGACCATTCTATGGGACTCTTCCCTCTCCCTATGTGGGAGTCTGTACTTGTTCTTCAATAAATTTCCACCTTTGCTATACCAAAAAAGAAAGAAAGAAAGAAAGAAAGAAAGAAAGAAAGAAAGAAAGAAAGAAAGAAAGAAAGAAAGAAAGAAAGAAAGAAAAGAAGATGTGTAAGAAGCAAGAGAATGAGCCAGGTGGATGTCAGAGCCCCTGAGTCAGGAGCAGGCCTGGTCTATTCAGTGCTTAGTAAGGCCATTGTGGCTAAAACTGGAGAGAATGGTAGGAACAACCAGGGAGGAATCAAAATACAGGTTTCAGGGCCTTGTGGGTCATCCTAAGCACTTGACTTTTCCTTAGGATGAAGCAGGGAACCATGGAAGTTTCTGATTAGTGACATGATCTGAATTTAATTTTAATCAGATCATTTTGGCTGCTATAAAGGAGGGGGATTAGTCTGATGCAATGATCCAGGGAGGGATGTTTTTCCCCCCAAATAACCAGCTTTTTTGACACTGTTTATTGAGTAAGCCATTCTTTCCCTGCTTCTCTGAAGCTCCAGTCCTATCACCTGCTTGGTGTCCCCATAGTCTCCTATCTGTGATTGATTCCATTGATCTTTGCCTTGGTAGAGATCAATGGAATTCATTTAAGAAATGGAGAGAATGGGCATATTTGGTGATTGATTGAGGGTAGAGTGTGAGGAGGTGGGAAACAGGAGAGCTGACACAGTTACCTTCAATGAGGGACAGGCAAGGGGAGATTCGGGACCTTGGGAGCTCTCAAGTATGAAGGACTTTGTCACAACTCTCTATACCCATTTGCAGACAAAGAATCTGAGGTTCAGAAAGGTAGGTGGAGCTGAGAATGAAAGGTAGCTCTCTGGGCTCCAGAGCCTGCATTCTGTTGACCCTGGTGAAGGGGAGGGAAAGAAGGTTCCAGGAAGGCCTAAAGGGCTCCAGGCACCAACCCTCCCAAAACCCCACTCTGCCATATTACTGGATCTTAAAGGTTTTCTCATTTCTAAGAGCAACCTGTTAAAACCAAAATGTTCCTAGTGGGGAATCACACTTTAAATTTATAGCTGACATCTTAATTATCTGTTAACACCTCCTTAAGGATTAGTTGACATGAACTGAGGACACTGAATGGGAATCAGTGTGAAGTGAAGGGAGGGGCAAGTTTCCAGCAATTCACAGCTTTTTTGGGACACTTGAGGAAGTGAAGGAGCTGGAGCTGGATCCCTGTGGGAGGTGTTGGGGTGGGGTGAGGGTGAAGTGGGGAGGGGGGGTGCTTGGGGAGAAAGCATTTTCTCTGTAGAAACCAATGGCTGGCTTTATAGACACTGCTGTGGCCTGGTATCAGAGGAGGCTAATCACATTCTCAGTCTTGATCTTAAGAAGGTCAGATCAGCCACTCATGAGCCACCTTGGGACAGCTGCCAGCAGTCACTCAATGCTGGGACCTATCTCTTGACACCCACAGACTGGATCTGTCATCTGCTCTAAGGAGTAGGAGGAGGAGAAGCTAAGGTTCAATGTATGAATAGGATCAGGGCTCACTATAGGACAAGGGTCAGGGCTCAGTCTGTGACCAGGGTCATGAGGGTCTAACCCTAGGGGTCGCTCAGAGGGCAGCTGAACTACTTAGTCTAAAGGAAGACATAGCAAGAGGTCAAGATAGTACCAGGTTGCTTCCTGCCCCACTGATGCATGAGGACAGGTGACATTTTTCCTCAGACATTTTTCCTCAGAAGAGCCTCATTCCCCCTTCAGTCTGCACAGGAGGATTAATAGGTATCTTTGGGTGATATCATGTGACCAGCTGCCCAATCGCTTCATTGCTGTCTTAGCCTTTCTGGGACCCTGGGGCTAAGAGCAGCTCTTCCCTCGTCTCCCCTTTCCTCCCTATCTTTTCCCCTCCTCTTCCCTATCCTGCTTTCCTTCTCCCTTCTCCTCTCTCTTTTCCCATCCCTTCCCCATCAGCCAACCCTGGCCTTGCTCCCAAATGCTGGCAGTCAGACCCTGAGACACCCAGACATCCCATCAGCTCGAGGCTGCCCAGGTCCTGGGTTACCTGCAGTCAAGCACAACCTTCAGCTCTTCCTTCATTCTCATCAGCACATCCTCCCAAAGGTACTGCCAGGGCTCAGCAGGGGAGGGAGTGCAAGAAAGGGGCCATCGTGACCAAGTGAGACTTCTGGGAGGTAAGGAGCTGAGCTGGTGCCCAGGAACAGGCTGAGAGTGCTCTAGGAAGGGGACCTACGTGAGCAAAGGCCTGGGTCTGTGGTGGTGTTGGGGTGGGGCCTGTCAGTGAGTTGGGAGAAGGCTAGAGTATGTGAGGGGTCATATGGAGGAGACCTCTATGGCCAGCTGAAGACCTTAGAATTTATTCCTGAGGCTAGTAGTTTCCAAACTCTCTTTTTTTCCTTCAGTTTAAACCTATCATAGGGAAGCCTAAAGTGGAAAATGGACTCAGTCATTCATTCAGCAAATATTTAAAGGGAACCTAGCCTTCTAGACCAGAGGCACAGCTGTGAACCAAACAGAAACTAGTTCTCTGCCCTCCAGGGCTGACTGTCTACAAGGAGGCCATGGCTAAAGGAATAAAGGGCCTTACCCTACCATCTGTTCCCTCTGCCTAATGGCCCTGGGGACATCTCCACAGACACAGGGTGTTCAAGGGACTGATTCCAGAAACCTGCTTTCCTTGAAGAATCTGAAGGAGAAGCTGAAAGAGAGAATTCCTTTCTGCTAATGGAAGGTTTTGGGAGGGAGGATGACTGAGACAAAGAGAAGGTAAGCAGGAGAGGAAGGGAGAGAAGGCCTCTCAGGAGCGGAGCTCCCTCCTCCAACCCAGGCTCACCCACTAAGGCAGAGGAAGGGGACGAGGTTCTCTGAGGCATGGTGACCAACTGCCCCATCTTGCCCAGGACTGTCCCAGTTTCAGCAGCTCTAGGTTCCAGGATGGTTGATCACTCTACATAAGTCCTGCACTTGAGGCTCTCTGACAAGCCTGTGTCCCTGGCAACCCAGAGCATCCAGTTAAGCTCTTCTGTCTCTGGGAGACCAGGTGTTAAAGTTATGGTGCTGGCCATGTCTGGGGATTGTAGGAAGCCACCACTGCTCCTGGGAGGGGAATGGTGGTGCTGAAGGAGTGAAGGGCAGAGGCCTCGTTGCCATGTCTGAGCTGCCTTCAGGGCCCCAAAGGGAACTAACACCAGATCCATCAGATGCACTTGATTCTGAGGCCTGCCAGGGGACCTAAAGGAGGACTTGAAAACTGGGGGCTCTGACCAGGGATGTGGCTTGTGAATGTGTTAGTTTCATTTTAAACATTTTTTTTTTAAATTGAGATATAATTCACATACTATGTAACTCACCATTTTAAAGTGTACAATTCAGTCTTTTTTCAGTATATTCACAAGATTGTACAATATCATCACTAAATCCAGAGCACTATATCACCTCAAAGGGAAACCCTATACTTATTAGCAGTCCCCTCTCTCTCCATCCCCTAAGCCCTGGCAGTCACTAATCTTCCTGTCTCTATGGATTTACCTTTCTGGATAGTTTATCTAAATGGAATCATAAAATATGTGGTCTCTGTGTCTGTCTTCTTTACTTTAGCATAATATGTTCGACATTTATCTATGTGGTACCATGGATCAATATTTCATTTTTTGTTATGGCCCAATAATATTCCATTTTATTGCTATGCCACATTTGTTTATATGTTAATTCAGGAACATGTGGACTATTTATATTTTTTGGCATTTATAAATAATACTGCTGTGAATATTTGTCTAATGGTCTTTGTGGGTTGGGTTTATCCTGGAGTGTGATTGCTGGGCCATTAAGTGAATTGGTATTAACACCTTAGGGCATATGCTCTTCACTTTTCAAGTCCTGCCTACTGCTGATTGCATCACTCCATTCACTCACTGTCATTTCCTCTCTGTCCCCTATAGGCATCTAAGTTTTAGCCTTGATTGTGGAACAGTGATGGAGGGAAGCATAAGGGGCTGTAGAGCCAGAGAAGGCTCCTGGCTAAGGAAGGTTGTCCTGGAGGGCTTCCTGAAGACGATACCACCTGGTCTTCGCTTATGCCCGGTGGATATTTTCTAGGGCAAAAAGAGTGAAGGAGAGTGCTCCTGGCAGGCAAAACAGGGAGGTGTGAATCCCTTCCCCTTTCCCCACTCAAGGGGGCTAGCCCTGTGAGGGAAGGGGCTCCAGGGACCAGCTGAGATGGCTTCTGTCCCTTCCTTGGGTGGTTGCCTTCTCTCTTTTTGGTTTCTGTTGTTTCCTTAGGGAACGGTAAAGAGCCTGATGATTTGGAGAGGAGTGGGGGAATATTGGAGTGAGATTGCCCGTGGTCTTTAAGCCCCTGCAGAGAGAACCCGAGGTGGGTGGACAAAAGGGTGGGAGACTTTGGTCCTTCTTCATCTGGGGGCAGTGTGAGGATCTAGGACAGAGGTGACCCTGAGCCAGGACACTCTGTGTCCCAAAATGGCATCCGATTTTCCCTCTTTCACAGGAAGGTAAGAGGTAGATGAGTCCCACCCCTCAGGCAGAGTGAGGGCCAGACCTGGAGCTGCACACATAGCCTCCTGATCTAATGGGTAATCACACCCTGACATGCTCATAGGCAAAGAAGGGATTTTTTTATTTATTTATTTTTTTTTTTTGTGAAGCATAATCTCTTGTGAAATATCCAGGCCCTGCTGGGCTTTGTTTCCCAGCCTCATCACTGCTGCTTGGCTTAGTTATGTCTTCAGAGGCCACCTGAGCCCAGGAGGCCACATGGGGCTCTTTAGTTTCTTCTCAACAGGGAGAGGTTTCCATGGTCCATGCTCGGCTTTTGGCCTAAGATGCTGCCAAGTGTGTGCATGTGTGCATGGCCTGTTTCCAGCCTGGACACATTCATTTTTGAACTTGGCTGTGTGTGTGATCCTCACAGCTCAGAAGCTCAGGGACACTAGGTGGCAGCTGCACATTTGTGCCAAGCTTTGCCTTTCTTCTCTCTGACTTTAGTGTTTGTTTGATTCCCACCAACTTTTGAGTGCTTGATGGGGGCCAGGAGGGTGGGGAGGGTATTAGCTTCTGAGAGTTGATTGAGCTGGGACATATCCGTCCCTTTGTCAGTGCTGCCCAGCCCCTCAGCTGCCTCACCTGTCGCTTCCAGCCCACAAAGCCCCTGCTTTTGCACTGAGATCACTCTCCTAAAACTTGCCTTTGCACTTTATCCACTCCTCCACATTGTGTAATGTAGGCAGGACTGGAATTACTGTACCCATTTGGCCTAGAGACAAGCTTAAAGTCCCTTGGACTTTCCACACGATCACTAGCTTCCCCTCCCAGAACATGAGCCCCTTGCGCTCAGCCCCTGCCCATAGGGAACAGGCCCCGGTTTCAAGAATGAATCCAGCTGCCTTCTCCAAATGAGGCTTTTCTTTCCTGTAGTCCTTCAGCATTATCCTGGAGAGATGGCCCCAAATTAACAGTCAGGGAACCACAGGAGGCAATAATATTGATGTCGATCACGGATATTTCCTTATTGTGACTCTAATTAGCAATTTTTCCAACAGCTGCAGCCCAACCTGGCAGTCAAATGGAAGAGCTCCAGCTTATTAATATGAGCCCATTAATGTCACACTGACAAGGCTGATGAGGGGTGGTTTTAGGTAGGGAGAAGGAGAAGCAGGGATGGGGGCTAGAAGGTCCATATTCTCCACTCCTCCACCAGGCACTTGCTTTCCTTGAGCACAGCCCACCGAGTGTCTCTTATCCCATATATCACAAGGGAGTTCACTTCCCAGGTTGCCTCCTTTACCTCATGGCCCCATGCTCCACCTGTTCTTTCAGGATGGCTTAGGTTAAAGAGCAGCTTCCATACCCCTAGGAAAGCCTTGGGCATTAGCCCAAGGCCCTCAGGTAGCAAGAGGTAGGAGAGAAGCTCCCCAGCCTTTTGCCCTTCTTCTCCAGCTGGAAGAATGCCCCCATCCCCAGCACTGCACATTCAGATCTGAGCACCCTACTGACGCTGGCCTCACAGTCACTGCACATGTGTCTTCAGCCGTGTACTGGTTCAAACAGAAGGGCTAAGACCCCTAGAAACCTCCTTATCCATCTGCTTTAAGCTTCCCTCTTCCCTCCTCTCCAGGAAATTCTTGGGTCTATATTCCTCACCTCAATTCCAACTGTATTGCTAGCCTCTGACATTCCTCTGCCCAGATCTCTTTAGATCCTTTGGTGCCTTGAGTGAGGAAGCCAAAGTGTTGTTATAAGGGCTGCTAAGTGGTGGCCCAGTGAACCAGGCCATGTGGCTCTGCTGAGCTGCCACCCTAATCTGTCCATCAGGTCATTTCCTGCACCTGCTTCTCTCTACATGCTCCAGGACAGGAAGGGGCCATGTTTCCTGGGTCCCTTCCCCCCCTAACCTCCCACCCGCCCCCCTCCCCGCCCAAGGCTGGCGCCGAAGCGGGAGCTTGTAATCAGGAAATGAGGGAATGGGGCAGCCAGACACTGAGCTCTGCATCCCACAGGTGGTCCCTCCTATGGCTCTCAGATTAAGTGCCTGTTGCCTCAAGAGTACTGTACACCCTCTACTGAGAGTGACACCCACTGTATGCCTCACTGGTGGTATTTGCTGAAGGAGGGGACAGCATCTGCCTGCGGGGCTCCCAGAGACAGAGAGACACAGCCTTGCCTGCGGAGCTGCCCCTTCAAGGAGACCTTTGAAACTTGTGTCTTCACTCATGCTTGGTAAGGATGTTCACATATTCATATCATTTATTAATTCACTCATTTATTCGTTTGTTCAGTCATTCATTTGTTCATTCATTTAACAAACACTTGCTGGATGCTGTGTGCTCAGTGCTAGGCTCCATAGAGGGTCTCAGCCAGGCCCTGGCAGAGCCCATAGCCTTGTCAGCATAACCGCCCCTGAGCAATGCAGAATAAAGTGGGCCCAGTAGAGGTAGTACGCGTTGCATGTGTGTGTGGTTGGGGGGGGGGGGGGCGGTGGCATAGAGGAGAAAATGTGAGTGGTTCATTAAGGAAAAGGAAACATTTTAAAGCTGACAGAGAGGAAAGGGCACCACAAGCAAAGGGAATAGACTTTTCAATGGCTCTGAGTCTGAGAGAGCAGGTTGGAGTCAGGAAGAAGCAGGGTTCAATTACAAAATACCCAAGTGGGTAAGCTCAGTTGTAGAGATGGGGTAGGGACAGCGGTGGGAGTTTTTAGAAGGACAGGTGCTCCACCTCCTACAGGTACTGGGACCACTGGAGAGGCAGTCCCCAAAGGTTAGGTCTACAAATGGCCACAGTCCAAGACAGTGGCAGGAAGACTCACACTTCTCCTTCCCTGCCCAGTGTAGGGTGAAGTGAGGGCAGGTCAGTGTCTGTGAGGAGGCGGGTGGTCCCCAGCTGTGAAGGAGTGTGTGAGGACAAAGATATCCTGACTACTGGCAGGCTCCTTGGGCTTAGGAACTAGATGCCCTGGGCTGCACTGGCCTGGAGGGCACCAGTGACTGTGGCTGCATCTACCTGGGCCATACCTCCCCCCTCTCCCTCCTAGCCATCAGAGCTCCCAGCCTTCACAGCAATCCCTCCAGTGGGCAGAAGAGAGACTGAAGCCTGACAGTGGCCGAGCCCTGCCCAGGGTCACACACGATATAGGTTTCCTCTTGTTCTTCCATAAGGAAAATACCCCCAGGTCTCAGGGTCCAAGACAGCCAGTGTGAACACCCTGCATGGTGCAGAGAAGGTCTAGCTGGAGAGGAGGTGGTGCCGGAGGACAGAGGGCAGAGGGCAGACAGGAGGGCCTGGAATGTTGGCAGAGGAGGAGGCTTCCCTCTGGAGTCTTCATGTGGAAGGTTTTCTAGGATTTGACTGGAGCATCTCTTGACTGGCCTCTGGATAAAATTTCATGCACATCATGAGGCCCAGAGCAGTCAGTGAGGGAGCCAAGCACTCCCAGCCATGTTCCCGTGTACACATGCATGCACATGCATGTCAACCTGTGTACATAAGCTAAGCTCATATGAGCTAAGGCCTACTTCTGTTCATACATTTATGTGTATCCAGCTGCTTGTTCATGTGTCTGAAGGAGTGCATCCCTGGGAGTATAATTCTGCATTCATATGTGTGCTGGCCATGCCAGCAGCCCTTCAGGACACAATCTTTCCCTCCCACCTGAGCCAGAAAACTCCCAAACTTCCTCTGCCCTGCCTAGGCCCAGCTATGCCCTACCCCTCACACAGCTCTCCCCTGAGGCCTGAGGTCTGGCCCTCTGAGGACCGGCACTGCGGGTGGAGGTGGGCATCAAGCAAACAGCTCAGGCCAAGAGGTACCATCTGGCTCTTTTTTGTGCTCATCTCCTCCCCTCCTATCCCTAAGTGCCTGCCATGGGATCCTGACAGGTAGGTACCCTCTCTCTGCTGTTTGTCTAGCTCCCATGATGGGGAGCTCACTGCCTCCCAGGGGAGCAGCAGGGGAACCTGTGGGCAGAAAGGACCGCCAGGAAGGCAGAGAGTGTGGTCCGGGCTCAGCCCTCAACTCTCAGGGTCTGGGGCTGTCCCCAGACAGCCAGGCCTAGGGCTTTAGCTCCTGGCAGCATGGTCAGGCTGGAGGCTCACCTTATTGTCAAGAGTGTATTTTAGTTATTAGTGATAGCAGCAAGGAATTTGGGAGGATTTCTCTCATTTTCAGAACTTTCAGCAAGCCTCCTCCCTGCCAGTGCTGAGGACACACACACACACACACACACACACACACACACACTCGGTTGCTCCTGTGCGGCTGGGAAAGAGGGAGAGAAATCTGGGTCAGTCTCCCGGGAAGGGCTCTGTAGCATCTCCCCACCTTTCCTGCAGATGCTCAGTGTTGCAAACCTGGGCTGTGGTCTGAAGGCCAAGGCCAGCCTCAGTCCTGCCCCAGTCAGCCCTAGAGTGGGATCTGCTCCCTCCCTGGGCCTCCCTCTCTAGCTGACTTCAGGCAAGGCCCCTGGAGCCACAGGTCATTGTTGCCATACTCTGCTGATTGCACGGGAGATGGCAGAAGTTTCCCATCTCCAAATGAACCCTCGAGCTTCAGCCCTGCGGTCTGGGGATGAGGGCCGGAGTTTTGGGGGAGCTGGAGCCATATGATAGCAACCCCATGCAGAGAATGCAGACACATAGGACAGATTCCTAGTGGTGGAATTTTAGGTAAGATGGCAGAGTCCGGGGTCTGGGTATGATGCCTCAGGAGTGGGAAGGGGTTTTGAGAGAAGGTAGACAGAGAAGAAGTTCAAGATATTACAGCCATTTCAGCATGGAGCTTGCAGTAGGGATTCAACTAAGTTAACTCAACTTTGAGATAGGACCAAAGCCCAGGGCGGGAGCCACTCCTCAGGGAGAGTCACTGGACTGTGTAGCAGAGGGAGGTGGTAGAGTTTTCTGGGAAGACTGGGGAATTGCCATGATTTAACCATTCAGAGACTTAAACCAGGGTGACATCAAAGTCATTTTCTTTTACTGCCCTTGGCACACAGCAAATCTTTCCTTCATGGCCCAGGTCTTCAATGTTTGTTGAGTGAAGGGATAGAAAATTGATTTGACATAAGGTAGATATAAGGACTTCCTGATGCATCCTTATCCTCAGGACTTGATGCCTTTGAGGTGAGATCCTCAAAAGGGTTATCACATAGAAGAGGTTACCCCAGGCATCCCCAGCTTCCCCCAGAGGTCAGCCCTTCCTGCCATGTGTGGGGAGGAACAATGTCTGTCTACAGGGGTTTCGGCCTGATCTAGAATCTTCAGGACCAGAGATGCCCATCTTTTTTCAAGCGTGTGTGTGTGTGTGTGTGTGTGTGTGTCCTGTGTGGGGTTGGCTATTGAAATATTGCTGCCACTTGTAAATGTTTGCTCATACTTGTCGTACTTAGAAGGGGATAGAGGAATTTTTTTTTTAGTTCAGGGAGAGGGTGGCTGGACCAGCCACTTATGGACGGAGACTGTGGCCAGTGTTCAGGGTAACTGGTGAGGGGAGCTGGTCCTTGATCTTGAGGCCTGGCTGTGAGAGGGATGAAGGAGAGTTGGGGAAGGCCTTGGAAAGGGGGTGGAGAGTGTTAGGGTTTGAGAGGTGGATGTGAAGCAGGGTAATGGTTTCTCAGATGGGCTCCAGTGGTAGGCTGGGTCTCCCTTCTCAGACTGGGGTTCTTGTGGCATTGTCAGCTCCTGGACAACCTGTGGAAAGGAGTTTCCTACCTCCTTGTCCTCAAGGTTTCTAGCCAGTCCCAGCCCTCCTCCATTCTGACCATTCCTGGCACATCCTTCTCCCACTCCCTGCAGCCCCAGCCAGGAAGCTGCAACCCCATGCTTGAGCCCCTTGGGCAGAAGCTGGGGCAGCTGGGGCTCCCACTGGGAGGAGCAGAGCTGTCAGCATGCCATCCCTCTGCTAACCTGACTGACTCAGAACACACATGGGAGCCTTGAGACTCTAAGGGCTAGGAGCACATGCACACTCATGCATCCTCCCTGATCAGTAGGCAAGGAACTGGAAAAGATACAGTGCAGTCTGTCAGATGGCTATTAGTTACTAGAAGCCTGGGACACCCCCAGCCTGTCTTCTCCAATCTGGGACATCCCTCTCACAATCCAGGACTGCTGGCTCCCAACCGCTTGCCTGCCTGCCAGCCTGGTCAACGCCTAACTGCTCCCCTGCCAACCCAGTCACCCCCAATTGCCCTCCCCTACTGGCCTGGTGGCCCCCAACTGTCTTCCCCTGCTGGCCTGGTCCCCCCAACTGCCCTCCCCTGCTGACCATCTTGTGGTGGCCACCTTTGACCACATGGGGGTGGCATCTCATGTGATGGTGTAAGGTCAGTTTGCATATTACCTCTTTGTTATATAGTAATATAGTATTGTGCTAGAGATGGCTCTTGCTCCCCCCCCCCCCCCCCAACCTTCTTCTCTGGCCTCCATTCAGAAGGCCATGCAGGATCTTGGGCTGGAAGGAGAGCTGGGCAAGGTGCACTGTGGGCATTGTTGAGGGTAGGAATGGACCATGAAGATTGGAGCAGACTCTGGCCAGTGTGGCTAAGTTGGTAGGAGTGTCTTCCCATACACTGAAAAGTCACAGGTTCCATTCCGGTCAGGGCACATTCCTGGTTGTGGGTTCAATCCTTGGCCTCAGTCGGGGGGCGTGTAGGAAGCAACAGATCGATGTGTCTCTCTCACATCAATGTTTCTCTCTCTGGCTCTCACTCTCACTCTCTCTCTTCTTCCCTCCATCCCTCCTCTCTCTCTCTCTAAAAATCAATGAAAATGTCCTTGGGTGATGATTAAAAAAAAAAGATTAGGTCAGAATATGAGACAGCCTCTCCCCACCAAGAGCCACTGGCCCTTCGATGGTCTGCAAGATCCTCTGGGTCAGCATAACCCTTGTGCAGATAGGGAACCTAAAGCCCTGAGAAATTGAGGCCTGTGCTGTATGTGGTGAAGGCTACCCTGTCCCATTTTGCACAGCCTCCACTGGGAAGGGCAGGATGAAAAAGGGAGCAGAGGTGGGGAATCAGTGGGTCAAGCGGTGAGGGATCTAGGGTGGTGCGGTGTAAGAATGTGATCAACTGATCAGCCAGCAAATGATGTCTCAGTCCCTGGACCAGAGAAGGGCTTGTTTCATCCCCACCCTCAGAGATAGTGCCCCAGGGGGGGAATTGACTGTGTCTTATTTGGAATCTCACATGGCAAGGTAGGCACTCTCATGCCCATTTCAGAGATGCACAAACTGAGCCCCAAAGAGCGGCTTTTCCAAGGCATATGGATAGGGTGGAATGTTGCCTGCCCCTAGTGGATAGAGACCTGTTCCTGGTGAAAGGGGTCTACTACAAGATAACACTCTCAGCAGGAATCTGCTTGCTGCCTTGAGGCAGAGCTGGGACTAGTTCCTATGAGAAAGGCAAACACTTAGCTTTAGGACTCTGAACTTCCTTGTTTGTTCCCTGTACTGGCCAAGAATTTCTTCTACAAGTCTGACCATAGTCCCTTATGCTTTAACTTTACCCACCATTCTTACGGGATCCTGTCAATCCACCTCCCTCCCCAACCCACTATCTCTCCTCTGTTCTTCTGCTTTTTGGTTTTGGTGGCCCCTGCTGCATGGCCAGTTCCTGAGAGTCCAGCCTGTCCTGACCCACCCAGGCCTGTCTGAAAATTAGCTCACCTTGCCCAGCATTGTCATCTGAAGGGCTTCATTTTCCACTCTTTGCCCATAATGCACGCCCCACCTCCCCACCCTGTCTGCCTACCCCTCTTCCCCATCTCCAAGCCTATAATCTCTGTAATCTCTCCCTACAGTACTCAGCATGGTGGTGAGCAGACAGTCAGCTCAGATCCCTTCCTTCCTCTCTGCTGTCTGTCTTAGGAAGAGGTCTGTGCTCCAGACAGGTGTCTCCTCCCTGCCTCTGTGGTTTCCTTGCTCCCAAACCAGAAACCTAGTTTGGTTGAAAATTAGGGTAGATTCTCAAAACATTGAAGGCTTTTCACCCCTTACTTTCTACCTTCTCCACCCAGGCTAGGAAGACCTGGGTATCACCCTGAAATTCAGTGCTCAGTGACCCTGGTCTTGCTTATCATGCCCCACACACAATAAGCTCCAAATTTACCTTCATTTCAAGAGAAGCTGACCTTAGATCAGGATGACCAGGAAAGCAAGGTGGTTTTTAACTAATTCACATTAAGGTGTGAGTGATTGGTAACAGTTTATCCTGACTGTGATATTTGGATTTGAACAGAGGGGCATTATAGTATTAATAATAATAATAATAATAATAACAATAATAATTATTACCTCAGCTTTTACTATGTCAGGCACTGTTGTTACACTGTACATATATTAAGTCATTTAATTAATATGCTACCCCAAATTAATTTCTAATTGGTAGGAAGATAAGGGAAGAATGTTGAGGAGCTGAAGGAGCTCGAGGGAGCAGGAGGCAAACTTCTCCCTTTTTTCTCTAAAAGTCCATCCCAGCTCCCATTTGGTACAGAAAGCCAAGTTGTTTGCACTGCAAATCATGTCGAGTATTTGCCTGAGGTCGCCTGGGAGGGCGAGGGCAGCTCTGCTTCTCCCTGGCTCCGAGGTCCCATAAGATGCCTGGGAGGGCGCTGCTCCCAGCCAGGCAGCTCCCCACAGGGTCTCAGGCACCCTTTAGGAAGTCTCTTGGTAAGGTGGGTTATCACACAGGCCCCCTGAGGCATCAACCCCAGTTCCTCCATGGTCCCTGAACCTGCCTAATCTCTTGTGGCTGAGCAGCCACCTAACCAGCTGGCACACCCCTGACTCTACTGTAGGCTGGTCAGGCCCCAGAGCCTGTCTGTGAGTTTGACTTAATGTGAGTCTCAGATGAACCTATAGGGTGAGTTGAGCTGGGATGAGGACCCCCGTTCTGCAGGTGGGGAGACAGAGGCTCAGAGAAGAGAAAAATAACTGCCGAACCCTCCTATGTAGAAGGACAGCCTAGTGAATTCCTGAAGTGAAGGACGGGCTTATTGCTTCGTGAGTGGCACTCTCACTACTTTAAGCAGACAAATGTGAGTAATTGTGGTATTTCAGATCCCACCCTTTCTCCCTCCCCCAGCAGTCTCCTGGTTGCCCTTGGCACCCAGTTGGAGGAAGCTGAGCAGCTGCTCTTAGGTGGTCTCACCCACCCCAGCCTCTCTCAATCTGCCAGCTTTCAAGGTTGGCTGCCTGGTAGCTCAGAAATTGATCTAGGAGACTTGACTGTGGCCAGCTTTTCCCATACAGCCAGCCACCGCACCCCACAGCCCATTCCATCCAGTTTATCCTAGTAATGACCACTCATCCATCCCTCCTGGGAAGACAGCTGGCCATTCCCTATTTCTCCCCCCACTCCCCAGTGGGATCCCAGGGACTCTAACTCAGAAATAACATGGTTCTGAACTGACCTCACCACCAACTACTGTGTGGTCTCAAGCAAATCCTTTCTCCTCTCTGAGCATCCGTGTCCACACTCGAATGTGGATCTAACCTGAGGGCCTTGAGGATCCAGTGTGGCAAAGTGTGGGAGCTGGCAGGATGGCCACCGTGATGAGGACTCCGGAGACCCATGCTTGAAGGTCCTCAGGGTGGAAGAGCCTAGTTAGGGCATGAATGTACCTGCCTTTCTTAGCAAGCCAGGGAGGAATTCTCAGAGGAGGAGGCATTTGTGCTGGGCCCTGCAGGATGACCAGACTTCCTCACATTTGGGGGTGAGGACAGTGGTGGATAGCATTCTGAGAATGGCAAGAAGGGGCTCCACATGAGGACATGACAAGTTGGGGACCTTAGGGTTTTGTGCTTAACATAGCTGACTACACCAAGCCCCTGCTTATACCCTTCAGTGGCTCTTCAATGTCCTTGGGCAAAAGTACCCACTCCCTGGGGAAGCTTTGGAGGTCTGGCAAGATCTAGTCTTTGCCACCTCCAGGCACCCAAACCACTGCCCTGCCCTAGGCCTCCAGCTTTGACACATTTTAAAAATTCTCTATACTTCCTGATTTGCCTTTGACCACAATAAAATTTGACTCGGTGACCAAATAAAACTCCCACTCCCTTTCTGGGCCCACTAGGCACTAGGTGATGTGCCATCCCCCTTCCCCCAGAGCCCACTTCTCTCTCAGGGCCCGAGACCTGTACATTGAATCTCCATGTTTGGGAATCAGCAAAAATGTACCCAACTTGAAGACCAAGCATTTCCAGGGTGCAGACATTAGAGTGCTCAAGCCAGGCCAATTCCAGACACATCAGGGTAATTGGTCAGCCTAATTTCCCCCAGCCCTGCAGTGGGCCGTCTGTTTTCTTGTCCTCGCCACTCTATTGGAAAACCAGTTTGTCTGTGTTTTCCCTTGTTCTTGGCTGTCTCCACCAGCAGCCTTCAGCTGCCAGAGAGCAACTCTGAATCCCTCGTGCCCAGAGGCAGTGCTGGTACCAGTGCTGAATGAGTGAACGAGGGGCAGGGACTCAGTCCTGTGCAAGCCTCTCCTCGCTAGCCTCAGTTTCACATCTATACCACGAGGTGGGCGCTAGGTGTCCAGGGAGGGCTCTCCAGGCCCAGTACCCCCAATGCAGCAAGTTGGAGAGGAGGGACAGTGCCCTCTCCGTGAGGTAGCTGGCAGTAGGAATGTCACAGCCCTCACCTTCCCAAATACTCCACCATTAACTAACAACCATTATTGGTCCAGACCCAGGGCTGGGGTATTCCGAGTGATGGCACCAACTGCCAAACCCCACTCCCCTCCCACGCCCGGAAACAGATGGCCCAAGCTTGGGCGGGCAGTAGAGATGGGGACTGGCATTTGTGTATGTGTGTGGTTTTTTAAAAATCTGACACATTTTTGTCACGTCTTGGTGCATCAGAACAGTAGAGTAGGCGGGAGTGTGAAGAATGTTTTAACTTGCAACTTTGTAACAGTTCCAGTTTCTCTGGGCCTCCTCCCCCTCCCCAAGCCTCTTGGGAGGAACCTCAAAGTCCATCTGTTCCTGAATCCTCCCCCTCCCCACATCCCTCCATCCCTCCATCCATCCATGAATCCATCCTTCTTTCCTCCATCCTTCCTTTTAGTCAGCTGAGGGAGAGAAAGAATCAGAGGAAGTAGCCAAGACTAAGAGGACCCTGGTCAGGGAGGCAAGTGTCCTGTTTCTGATCCAGAAACTCCTGACACCAGACTTGCTGTGTGACCTTGTGCAGTTCCTGACCCTCTCTGGGCCCCATCCATGTTACCCTAGGCCCACCCCTTAGGAATTCCTGACTTTCATAGAAATGTCTAGGAAGAGTGATTAAAAATGGGGAAGGTACAGGAGGGGTCAAGCAGGGAAGTTTGTGGTTCAGAGCATTCAGGGAGAATGACCCCAAGGTGGTAGAGAGAACCACATTCATGAAGCCAGACTAAGTGGTCCCAACCTTCAATTCCCCTCAGCTCCCACTCTGCCTAGCCCGCCCTGGTTGGTGCTTTGAAGGTGATCCAGGGCTGGCTGAGGTTTGGGGCCGCTGCTCCAAGTTTAGCTGGGATGAGGAGGAGCCAGGCAGGACCAGGCACCTGGATGTCTCTCCACTGCCCTGCTGTGCTTATCAGTCCTCAGGCCCTGGGAAGAGGAAGCAGAGTGGGTGCCAGGCCCCAGCTTTGCTTATCAGCCACCAGCCCTGCTGTCCCCAGGCCTGCTTGGTACTAGCTTCCATTTCATTAGTCCTAGAAATGTCAGCCTAAGAAACCACGAGTCCACATAGCAGGCTGGTATGAGCTGCCCTGGGCCTGGGGAGCCGTTGGAGGCATGAAGGGGCAGTGCCCTGGGGCAGCTCAGCTGTGGCAAGGGCTCCAGCCTTGCTTTCTCATTCCACAGCTCAGAGACCAGGGCTACAGGCACTGTAGTTAGTGCTTTCTGCCAGGGGCAAAGTACCCAGCCCCAGGTCCATTTTGTTTCCTGCTTCCTTGTATACCTAACAGAACTCCCAAAGTCCAGGTCATGCATTGGAGGGCAAAGGCAGAGGAAAGGAGTAGGCAGAAGGAGCTCCCCTTGCCCATTTGCCCAGCTTACTCTGTTCTGCCTTCAGGAGCTGAAATCAAGTCAAAGGCAATACTAGATCACTGCTGACCACAGAACGTTTCTTACTCTAGGCTGAGGCAACTCCTGAATATCATGCCACCTCCTGCACCCAGGGTAGGATTTAGGCCAGCTGGGGCTCTCCCCACCAAAGAATCCCTGCAGGGGGTAGTCTCTTTTGCTCAGGAGAATGAGCTCTGGCCAGGGCAGCCAAATAAATCAGTGTCTCCTGTTGCAGCCTTGGCCTAAGACCGCAGCCCAGCTGAGTCAGTGCCATGTGAATCTCACCATATGGGTACAGGGTGGCTGTGGTAGGGGAGGGGGTGGAGCTGGGTTGCCATGAGAACTGGAATGCTGGCATTTCCTCTTTTGGGGAGGCTGAACCATACTTCACAGGTGGTGTACACTTCTGAATCCCATTTCTCTGTGTTTTTTAGGAAAGGAAAAAGGACAGAGGAAGGGGGTGGGAAAAAGCAAGGAGGGAGAGAAAGACACAGCCACAGAAGCAGTGGGAGCTCTCTGGAGCTGTTGAGTGTTGATCAGGGGCCTGTTTTGCCCAGAGCTTATCCCAGGGCCAAAGAGGGGATGTTAGACTATTACTCTTATGCAGACCTTGTGTAAATCTTTTCCTTAAAACACACAACCCTGTGTCCTGCCTGAGCCCTTTTCTGGGTTACTCATCCTTATCCCTGTCCCCTCGGTGTCCACTCTGTGGACAGTGACACTGAGGCAAAGAGAGCAGAAGACTCAGGCCCTGCTCCTAGCCCCTCAGTCAGGGGCAGGTATCCATCCTACCTGAGCTCATCACAGAGACCTTTAGCAGCATGGCACTGGACCTCCACATGGCCGGGGAAGATGTGGAAAACTGCCCTGAGTGAGAAGAGGAAACAGTGAAGCAGTGGGAGATGGGAGGTGAGCTTGGGAGGATGTTGAGAGCTGAAAGGGTAGGGCAGTTTTCACCCATCCATTTGGAGAGAAGTGAGGGGTTGACATGCCAAGATTACAGGCTTTGGGGTGGACAGGCCTGGTGTGCATCCAGTTTCATCTCTGACACCTCTGGCAAATGAGCCTCCTTGAATCCTGGTTTCCTCTGTAAATTGGGGTGATAGCACCTCTCTTGCAGGTTTCCTGTGTGCACACAGTGGAGGAACTAGAGCTGCCATGATGTGATCTTCAGGTCATGGTCCTTGGCATTGGCTGGAGACATAGGGATGAGTTGATAAGTCCTGAGCCTGGAGTGCCCATCTGAGCAAAGTTGTGGAGGGACCTGGCACAGCCATGTTCAGGGTAAGCGGCATTGTGGGGAGGAGCTGTCCTGGCAGGAAGGAGAGTGGGATGGCAGGAGGAAGGCAATGTGACAACTGGGGAGCTTGGGTCTAGGTAGGGGTGTCGAACTCAATCAGAGAAGGGGCCAAAATCTAAAATCCAGCCTAAATCGCGGGCCGAATGGTTTACTGAACAGTCATAAACTGTCATTGTGATGGAAACGCAGCGGAGTGCAGTGATGACAGCGCGGTGCAGGCCACATTGCAAGGCCTGGCGGGACGGATTTGGCCCGCGGGCCTTGTGTTTGACACATGTGGTCTAGGGGCAGAACCAGTCCTGGCCCATCCAGACCCTGGGCAGGCCCAGGCCACGTGAGCAATTCTAAGACAGAACTGTTGCCTCCATTGAATCTCTGCTGTCCCCAGCTTCTCTTCCTGAGAGCCTCATTTATCATGTTTGGGACATCCCTTCCAGACTCTTGGAAAGCAGGGCTACTAAGCAAGGAGATTGGTGCTATGACACCAGCTCCACCAGCACATCCTGACGTGTGATCCTGGGAAAGCCCTCTCTTGACTGCCCTCTCACTGGAAATGGGGTTCAGGCTGCTGTCCTTCCCTTCTCCAGGGCTGAGGAGGGCCCCAGGAGACAGTCGAGTAAGCATCCTTTAGCTCGTGTCTAGAGAAAACAAGAGGGGAGGCTGGCTCTATTTCTAGTGAGCAGGTGGGGAGGGGGCTGGAGGCGGGGCTCTTACACTCTGGTTGTTGCCTCCAATGATAATGGAGCCCATGTGTCAAGTCCTCCTATGTGACAAGATCTCCAATCTCAGTCCACTCTTATAATAACTAGGGAAGTAGTATCATTCCCACTTGACACCCAAGAAGACTGAGGCTTAGAGAAGGAGAATAACTTGCCCAAGGTCATCCAGGTAAAGGCACAGAGGCAGGACTAGAACACAGGTGCCTAGCCCTGGAACTTTGATTTTTTTAAAAAAAATATATTTTATTGATTTTGTACAGAGAGGAAGGGAGAGGGATAAAGAGATAGAAACATCGATGAGAGAGAGTCATCTATCAGCCGCCTCTTGCACACCCCCTACTGGGGATATGCCCGCAACCAAGGTACATGCCCTTGACTGGAATCGAACCCGGGACCTTTCAGTCCCCAAGCCGACGCTCTATCCATTGAGCCAAACCGGTCCCAGCATAGCCCTGGAACTTTGTTTCATGTTCTCTCTAGGCCTCTCTCCTCTGACTTCTTCTAGCTCCCACAGACTAAAGGCCTCAGTCTAGCCTCTCCAATTGGATGTTGTCAGGGTTACAGGGACTCTATGCTCAGGAAAGAGTGGAGAACAGGGAGAAATAGATGCTGAGCACCAGGCTCCAATCCCCACTGACTGTAGTGGGCCCATGCCCAGCCTGCCCAGAGGTACAGGATCCCAGCTTAGGGATGAGGTGGAATGAGACTTTGAACTTTGCGGATTACTCACTCTGGTCTCAGCCTGAACCTCTCTGAGCCTCCATTTCCTCATTCAGAAAACAGGCAATGGAGTTGCCCTGTATCAATCAGACTAGATAGGTTTTGCTGCAATAACAAACAATCTTAAACATCTCAGAGATTTAAAACAGCTTTAAGTACATTTCTTGCCTTAATTGCAAAGAGGTAGGAAATAAAGGTTTGTTTCTTATTGTCACTTAGGACCCCAGGCTGAAGGAGCTGCCACCCATCTCAAATGTGTGCCCATAATACCATGGCAGCAGGAAGAGGTAGGGCCAGGTTACAGCTTGTAAAACTCCTTCATGCAAATGGCACAGGTAACTTACACTAATAGTTCATTGACCAAAGTACATCACATGGCCATGCCCAACGTCAGAGGGGAAAGGAAAGCAACTTAGGCTTGAGTTCACAGCCACAAAAGGCTGTGTCACCTTGAGCAAGTCCCTTTTTCTCTTTGTCTCTCAGTCTCCCCCAGATAAGGGATGGGCCTGGGTTCCCATCTCTGACTCTGACATCAGGGTTCTGAGAGCTTCTTTACCAACCAGCATTTCCCCCTCCCTAAAGTGGGGTGGCTAGACTGGGAGAGAGAACCTTATCTATCCACCCTGTCCCTCAGTGCACTCACTGGATAGTCAGACTCTGCCTTCCCCCAAAATAGCTCACAGTCAGAGGAGACAGACAGGTAGCCAGCAAAGACCCATGATGTGACAGAGACATACTCCCTTTGGGAGGCTCTTTGATCACCAGCCATGGCACAAACCAGATAGGCTATAGGTTGAGCCCAATTTCCTGCCCTCTCCCCCTGATCCTGCCTTTGACCACCAGTGGACTGGAGAAATACAGAACTCCCCAGTGAAGGAAGAATTGGAGCTGGATCCTGAATCACTTAGCTGGGCAAGGAAAGGGAGTGGTTTCCAGGTTGAGGACAGCAGGAGCAATGACTTGGAGGTGGCATGCCTTTGGAGTGGGACTGAATGACAGCTGTCACCTGAAGGATATACATATTGACAAGAGGAAGCATGATTTCAGTGTTCTAGCAAATCTCTCTCTCTCCTTCCCTCCCTCCCTCCCTCCTCCTTCCCTTCTTTCCTCCCCTCCCCTTTCTCTTTCCCCAGCTGCAGCCACGGGCAAGAGATGTTGGGGTTTCTCAGGAAGACAGAAGAGCTGTCAACCAACCTTTTATAGTATAGAGAAGGGATGCTTCTAGAAAGCCAGGGAGGCTCCGAGTCCCCTAGCACTGTGGAAATGGACCCCCTTATACCCAGTAAATTGATAACAGCAACAGAAATAGTAATAACTCTTTTTGACACTTTACTATTAATGGATCACTTTGGTCCTCACACTAGCCCTATTGTGTTCTGTCCTATTAATTCCTTGATTCACAGAGAAGGCAAAAGATTTGCGCAAAGCCAGTGGGTCTATGACATGTGCTCACACTGTGTGACTCTATGATGTATTTGTACCCACTTTTCAGGAGTCACAAGGGCCTTCCTCAGGGGACATCTCCCTGGTGCATAGATGGAGCAGAGTTCTGGCATAGATGGGAAATGGATTCTAGATCTCTACTGTAGGGCTTTCCTTGACTTTTTTTTTTTTTTTTTTTTTTTTACAGAGAGAAAGGGAGAGATATAGAGAGCTAGAAACATTGATGAGAGAGAAACATCGGCCAGCTGCCTCTTGCACACCCCCTATTGGGGATGTGCCCGCAACTCAGGTACATGCCCTTAACCAGAATCGAACCTGGGACCTTTCAGTCCGCAGACCGATGCTCTACCACTGAGCCAAACCCGTTTCGGTGCTTTCCTTGACTTTTTGAGTTTGAGAGGTCTTGCTGAGCCCAGAGTGTTGGAGGGTCTGGCCAAGCCCAGAACCACCAAGCTCCTGAGTCTCAAAATTCTGCAGAATACCTTTCCCCTGAGACAAGACTGGCAGAAGTACCAGTTTGCTGAGTGAAGCTGGAAAGTGTGACTTCCATGGCTTGAAACTGTGAGGTTCACTTACTTGCTTATGAAATCAGAGCATGATGTATAGAGGTCTAAACACCTAGGAACAGTATGGTACTTTCTTGGTAAAATGGATGGTTACCAGTCACTACTACATACAAATGGGATCTTAACTATTTCCATTGCGCTTTTGTCATTGGCCTTAAAAAGGAAGTATTCCCACCATGACAGTGCATGAATGTTCCCTTTTCTCCATCCTTTTGCACTGTTGGTGAGAATGCAGATTGGTGCAGCCTCTGTGGAAAGAAAGTAGTATGGAGTTACCTCAAAAAATTAAAAATGAAACTGCCTAATGACCCAGCAATTCCACTTCTGGAACACGAATTCAAAAGAATATATGCACCCCTATGTATTTGGAGCATTATTTACAATAGTCAATATGTGGAAGCAGTCCAAGGCTTCCACCAGTAGAGGAGTGGATACAAAAGCTGTGGTACATTTACACAATGGAATATTATGTAGCAGTAAGGAAGAAGGAACTCTTACCCTTTGTTATTGCATGGATGGACCTCGAGAGCATTATGCTAAGTAAAATAAGCCAGTCAGAGAAGGACAAGTATCATATGATTTCATTCATATGTAGAATCTAATGAGCAACATAAACTAACAAACAAAATAGAAACAGACTCACAGAGAACAGACTGACAGCTGTCAGAGAAGAGGGAGTTTGCATGGCTGAGTGAAAAAGGATAAGGTATTAAGGGGAAAAAAAGAAAAGGCAAACTCATAGGCACAGACAAAAGCATGGTGATTACCAGAGGGGAAGGGAGGCAGGTGAGGGGAGGGAGAGGAGGGTAGCGGGGGAATAAATGGTTGTGGAAGGAGACTTGGTGTGATGATTACACAATACAAAGTGCAGATGATGTATCATAGATGTACTCCTGACACCTATATAATTTTATTAATAAATTTCACCCCAATAAATTAAATTAAAAAATATTTATATAAAAAAGAAGGAACTATTACTACTTTTTCAGGTTTGGGTTTCCAGAAGCTCTGAGTATATCCTGTGCACATGATATTAAGAATCCTCTGTCTTATTTCACTCGAGGTCCATCCATGCAATAACAAAGGGTAAGAGTTCCTTCTTCCTTACTGCTACATAATATTCCATTGTGTAAATGTACCACAGCTTTTGTATCCACTCCTCTACTGGTGGAAGCCTTGGACTGCTTACAATATTGGCTATTGTAAATAATGCTCCAAATATATAATGCTCTCCAGCTCCATCCATGCTTTTGCAAATGATAAGAACTCCTTTTTTTTTTTTTTTTTTTACCACAGTGTAGTATTCCATTGTGTAGATGTACCACAGTTTTTTAATCCACTCATCTGCTGATGGGCACTTAGGCTGTTTCCAAATCTTAGCTATGGTGAATTGTGCTGCTATGAATATTGGGGTGTATATATCCTTTCTAATTGGTGTTTTTAGTTTCTTGGGATATATTCCTAGAAGTGGGATCACTGGGTCAAATGGAAGCTAAGTGAAATAAACCAGTCAGAGAAAGGTAAATATCACATGATCTCACTCATTTATACAATATAACAAACAGTATAAACTGATGAACAAAAAGCAGATCCAGAGACAGAGAAACATTGATCAGACTGTCAAACCTTAGATGGAAGGTAGGGGAGGGTGGGGGTAAGAGGGAGAGATCAACCAAAGGGCTTGTATGTATGCATATAAGTCTAACCAATGGACCAGACAACAGGGAGTTAAAGGCATGAGTGGGGGGATGGCAGGTAATGGGGAGATAGGACACATATGTAATACCTTAATAAAGAAAAGAAAAAAAAATCCTTTGTCTCCAGACCAGCGACTTTCTCATTAGCAATTTTAGGTTGTGTTGGCTTCTTCAGGTACTTAACTCTTTCCATACAGCCTACAAATTATGAGAGAGAAGGTGTCAACTGCCTTCTTAGAGCTTCATTTATTCAGGCCTCTGTCGCTTATTTATTTTATTTAAAAAAATATATTTTTATTGATTTCCGAGACGAAGGGATAGAGGTAGAAACATCAATGATGAGAGAGACTCATTGATCTGCTACCTGCTGCACACCCTCTGCTGAGCATCAAGCCTGCAACCTGGGCATGTGCTCTGACCGGGAATCAAACTGTGACCTCCTGGTTCATAGGTCAATGCTCAACCACTGAGCCATGCTAGCCAGGCTCAGGTTTCTGTCATTTACAAAAACAAAAACAAAAACAAAAGAAAACTACACTAATAAAAGGGTAATACAGGAGACCTTCTGGTTGTCCTTTTGGACAAAGCCATGGTGTCAAGGCTGATCAGAGGCAGGTTAGGGGCTATCAGGCCAGCGGGACGGGGGGGGGGGGCAGTTGGGGGCGAGCATGTTGGAGGAGGGACAGTTGGGGAAACTCAGACTAGCAGGGGGGTGCAGTTGGGGGCGAGCAGGTTGGCAGGCGGCAGTTGGGAGCAAGAAAGCTGGCGGGGGGAGGGAGGCATTTGGGAGCAATTAGGCTGGCAGGGGTGGGGGGCAGTTAGGGGTGATTAAGCCAGAAAGAGGGGTCCATTAGGGGCGATCAGGTAGTCAGGCAGGTGAACGGTTAGGAGCCAGTGGCCCTGGATTGCAAAAGGGATGTCTTACTGCCAGTTTAGGCTCGATCCCTATGGGATCCTTGTGGGATTAGGCCTGAATGGGCAGTTGGACATCCCTCTCACAATCAAGGACTGCCGACTCCCAACCACTTGCCTGCCTGCCTGATTGCCCCTAACCACTTCTGCCTGCCAGCCTGGTCACCCCCTAACCTCTCCCCTGCCAGCCTAATCAACACCTAACTGCTCCCTGCTGGCCTGATTGCCCCTAACTTCCCTCCCTTGCCAGCCTGCTCACTCCTACTGCTGGCCTGGTTCCCCCCAACTGCCCTCCCCTGCAGGCCTGAGTCCCTCCAAACTGCCCTCCTCTGCAGGCCTGGTTCCCCCCAAATGTCCTTCTCTGCCAGCCATCTTGTGATGGCCATCTTGTGTTCACATGGAAGTGGCCATCTTGTGTGTTGGAATGATGGTCAATTTGCATATCACCTTTTTATTATATAAAATAATTATATTTGGGCTGTCTTGGGGCTCAGTTTCCTCTTCTGTAAAATGGGGTTATAATGCTACTGAGTACCCCAATCTTCTTCCCATTTATCATCCCCTCTGCCATCCCACTGCCCTGTCTTCCTAGATACCTCAGAACAGAGCCTAGAGACAGGGAGGAAAGAAAGAGGCAGGGAAATAAATATCTCACCGTCTGTCCATCCATCTGTTAGCAAAGGTGGTGTCAGTTTTCATCGAGGTGGGGAATCTGCGAAGTAGTCAAAAAATATCCCTCTGTGATTCCAGCAGCCCAGCTGTTCTCTTTCAGGGAAAAATGCTGAGGGCTGAAAATAAAATAAAGGAACAATGATAGAAAGACAGAAGAAAAGGAGAGAGGGGAGGAAAAGAAGAGTAAAATAGACAGGGAAAGAGAGGCCGGCATAGGGCAGGGTAGCAGAGAGTGGGCCAAGGTTTTGTCAGGGCCTTCCCAGCTACTGGAACAGCATTCTGCAAGGCTACCTTTGACCTGCTTGGAGCTGCCAGCGACTGCATGCCCACTTGAACCTGGGCTCAAAGGCAGTGTCATCTGTGATCTTTAAAGTTGCTGTTGTATCTTCCTGCTTAATATCAGGGAGGTCTTTGGGCCCTTGGCCTTTTAGAAATGGTGGCATCTCAGCTCAGGAGGAGACCTTGGTAAGGAATTCCCAGGCTCCTGTTGTGGCCACTCCCTGGGCCTGTACAGACCCCATTTTGTCCATCCTCTGCACCTTCACACCTGCTGTTCCTTCCTCCTAAAATGTCTGTCCCCCTCTCTGCATGGAAGGATCCTACCATTCTTGCAAAACTGCCTCCTCCACGGAGACCCCTGGGATTTTCTCCCAACCTCCGGGACTTGTCTCTCTTCCCTTCCAGTCCCAATCATAGTGGGCCTGCCTTTCCCTGGCCTGTGCTCTGGCAAATGGGCCAGTACCATTTAATATCTGGCTTCCTCATGCCTTTGGTCAGGGGCAGGACATCTCTTGGTGCCATAGCAGGGCCAGGTTTGAGAGCCTCTGGGGACCTTGGCTCTCAAACTCCCACTAGGGAGGCCAATAGGGAAACTGCCCTCCCTGCTTCAGAATCAGTGCCTGTCAAGTAGGCAGTTAGAGCAACGGGTCCCAGACCACATAGCCACCCAGCCTGAAGTCTTCTTTGCGCGTCTACACTCTTCAGTTAGAGTGTATCCTGGATGCTGGTCCAGCTTTGTCACTTACTGCTCTATGATCTTGGGTAAGGTACTGTGCTTCTCTGTGCCTCTCTGTTTTGTCATCGGTAAAATGGGAAGCTAACAGAACCTTACTGAGTTGTTGAGAGTGTGAAACAAGTATCGCCTAGATTATAGGAGGTCCTGGGATTAGACATTTACATCTCCCCACCCCTCCAGGTCTATGGCAAGACTTGCCTCCTTTCAGGCCCAGTTTCGATGAGCATGCCCTCGCTGGCTGTCAGCTCATCCCAGCTCAGTCACTTATGGAGACAGAGGTGCCTCAGAGGCACATAGAGGAAATCTCTCACGCTGTGATTTCAGGCCGTGAGAATGGATTTGGGACAATATCACACAGACTCAGTCGTGGGAGAGTCTGGGCCAGGGGCTGGCCCTAAATGTGGGTTTACGCTCTGCCACAGCTACTCCCGAGAGGCCCTCTTGGAAGTGGAGAAACCCTATGTGCCTGCCATGCCCCTCCTGCTCTTAGCTTTGTGACTATATTTGGGGCACAAATAAAAGGGAAGGAAAACTTGGCCTCTGCATGAATTATGAGCTACAGCCTGGTCTCCTCACCACTTTCCGCCCCCACCCCAATCAGGTCTCTTGGTTGCCATGACAGCAGGGAGCTGGGAATCAGGACTCCTTCTGGGGACAGAACCAGAGTGTGCTAGCATGTGTGCCCATGGTGGGCAGTGTATCCATGTGCCTGCCCAGGGCTTCCTGCAGGCTGGTGTGTGGTGGTGTGCGGGGGGAGAGGGGGAGTGTTGTGTTTGGGTGGGGCCACACTCCCTGACAAGTAAGAACAAGCATTTGTTCATGATGCTTCTCACACTTCAGACATTGCTGGCATTTATCTTAGCCATGAGATATGCAGTCACCCCTCCGCCCCAGCTTGTTAACTTTGGAAGCCATAGGTATGCATGTCCCCATCACACCCACCAGGCTCATGCAGAAGACCCTTCCCCACCCTTCTCATGTTGCTGGCCCATGCATGAAGCAGACAATATAGGTAGTATTGTCCCGATTTGTAGATGGGGAAACTGAGGCCTGTTCATACACTCACTCGTTCACTGGACTCACCCTGGACTGCCAACTAGGCTGCGGCTCTCCTGGGGCTTCCTGGCACCCCCAGGCAGTGTGTCTGAGAACCACTTGGGATTTATGCTCCTGTGCCATCTCTTCTTTACACCTGAGTGAGGCTGGCTAATGTCCACCACAAGGGGAAAATTATCAATACGGTGTTTAACTGCTTCTCTGTTCTTCAGTTCAGAGCTAGCCACTGGCCTAAGGGAAGGCTGCCAGCCATTCTACAGTGGGTCTGGAGTCAGCTCTCCAGTGGGACCAGTAAAACATGTTGGGTACAAAGTGAGTGCTGGCCTGTTACTAAGGGCCTGCAGGGACCAACCTGCCTTCATTTGTCTGTGGTGCTTCTCACACTTCAGCATTGCTGCATTGCTGGCATTTATCTCAGCCATGAGCTGTGCAAGCACCGCCTCCCCCAGCTTATTAACTAATGTGAAAATGGACCTGCCAAGTTCTAGAGTGGAGCAAGAAGAAGCATAAACAGGGCCTGGTGGAGGGAAGCCTCATTAGGCTTGGATGCATAAAATTTGGTGATGAAATTTGGGTGATCTTATTCAGAGCCCTGTGAGATTGGGGTGGATGAGAGAAGGAGAGGGAGTGCCCTACTGTGTGCCAGGAATGGCATACCCATGTGCTCGCTCCTGGATCGTCTCCACACTCCCCAGATAGCGTGAATGGAAAGCGATTCAGAGGTAGGTGACATGCCAAGGTCACACAGCCAGCAAGAGGCTTCCTTGGATGAGTACCTATGTGTCCAGTTCTTTCCAGCACCCAACCTGCCTCAGCACATCAGACTGGCCAGAACCTCAGAGCATCCTCTATGGCAGATCTGTCCAGCATCTGCTTGCACATCACAGTGATGGGAGCTCACAGCCCAATTTGGCTCTTTATGTCTGTGGCCTCCTCTCTCTCCCACCACCCCCTGACTCCACATGGGTCAGGAGAGTGGCCAGGGAGTGGGGCAGCCATATTTCAGCCTTTCTCCACACCCAGCCCTTATCCATTTCCTTCTGCAATCTGGGAGGGTATGGGTAAGTCCATGCAATGCCAGGCACTGACTGCCCTTCGTTAGATGTGTCTAACAAGTTGTGTATGGGTCATCTTATAATTCCAATAATTTATAAGAATATTAGTGACCAGGAAGCTGCCCTCAGTCCCAGCCAGATGGAATGGGGTGATGCAGCTAGGAGCCTCTGCCGATATTTACTTTCTCCCACCATCAATTATTAAGGAGCTCTCCTTCATTTTTGTACATAATTACATACACTATTATGGTTCAAATGCCCCTGCTCTTAACCCCTTTGAAGAGAGCCCAGCCCGCCTAACAGGGCTGTGCTGGCCTGGGGACCTAGCTGGCTAGAGAACACAGCAGGCAGACACTCTACTTGAGAGGGAGAAGGTGGCAGCCTCAGCCCCACCCCTCTCCACTGAGCTGAAACCACTCAGGCCAGTTGCCTCTCCCCACCACCTTTGCATCTGCTGTTTTCTCTGCTCAGAGCACCATGCCCCGCTGCACAGCTGGTTGACTCCTGCTCACCCTTTGGATTTTAGCTCAGCCATTGTCACCTTTCCTACCTCCTGGTTATTATGACTCCCCAGTGCCTGCCCTGTGTGTGCATGAATCCCAACCCTTTCCTCAATGCAACTTGGATCATGTTGCGTTGAACCTTCCTACTATATCAGGTCTGTCTGGGGTGCAGAGAAAGCTCTAGTGTTTGTTGAGTGAATTAATGGATAGATGTGGATGGAGGGATGCCTCCACCTGCTTCAGCACTAGTGAGCCCACGGAAGCCCTGGTCCACCCCCTCTTCCAGGAAACCTTTCCTGACTGCTGCAGCCACACGCATCTCCCTTTCCTCCCAACTCCTCCAGGCCCTCTGGCTCTGGGCTGGGGCCTTTGAGGGCAGCAAGGCCTGGGTCCTCCATCTATACCCCCAGCACAAAACAGAGGGCAGGGTAGGATAGAGGGAGAGACTATCTCAGCTCTGTTGTGTGACCTGGGGAAGTAGCTTACCTTCCCTGATCCTATTTTCCTCATTCCTTAAATGGGGATAATAACAGTTCCTACTTTACTGGGTTGTGATTGAGGCTTATATGAGATAAATTATAAAAGCACAAAATACAGGGTCCAATTTGTTGTGGGTTCTCAAGAAATATTGCTTACCCTTAACCATTGTCTGTCTGTGAACTGAACTGAGGTAAAATTGAACTGAATTGTGTTGAATTGAATTATCTTCTAATTCACACCTTCTCTTGTCCATACCTTTTTGTTTTTAGTCTCCCCTACTATGTAGCTTGCTCCAGGCTTGGTTCATTGGGGGCCTTTGAAAATATTTCAGATTGATTTACACAGACTTTCCAAGCATCTCGATCCACACCTACGAGGGGAGAAGGGATCAAGTCTCTCCTGTTCTACAGAAGAATAGACCAAGGCCAGGGAGATAATATGACTTCTCCTAGTTGGTGGCACATTGAGGAATCAAGCCCTGGACTCACACTGTGCTTGAAAGCTCAGGAATATCTCCCTGGAGACCCTGAGCCTTTTCTTCCTCTGTAGGAAGATAATTGAATGGACTCTGTGTGGTTGCTGAAAGAATTAAATGAGTGAGAACCACTGTACCTGCTCGTAGTGAACACTTCGGTGGGCAGGGTTTGGGATAGGCCCAACTCTACTACCTCCGTGGCCTCTCGCCCCAGAAATAGCACTGGTGATGATCATTCCTAGGCATGTTTTTATATTTTTCCTATGTATATAGGCATCCATACACAGACTAGGGTTTGTTTTTAAACCTTATGTAAATGGTACTATGTTATACATGTCTGGGGTGTTTTCATCAACATAGTGTTTGTGGGGTCACCCACACTGATGCAGGTAACTCCAGCATATCTGTTTTCTGTGTTGCATAATGTTCCACTGTGTGATTGAGAACATTCTGTTCATGCCTTCTCCCAACAACACCACCCCAGTGACTATTCCTGCTCTTGCTTCTATAGGCATAGCTCTCCCGTTATATACCCAAGAGGGAGTTGTTGGGTCACAGTGTGTGCATCTTTTCAACTCTACTGGATAAGCACCTATTTGCTCTGTCATTTCTCACCCAGGCTGGCAGCAGGTACTTTGCCTGCATTGTCTCAATGCCCAGTCCTATTGGGAAAAAGGAGTTTTTATGCTCATTTTACAGATGGAGCAGGTATTAGTTATTGATTTCTTTATAACAAATCACCCCAAACTCTGTGGCTTAAAACAACAAATATTTATTCTCTTAGAGTTTCTGTGGGTCAGGTGAGGCTTAGCTCGGTGCCTTTGGCTCAAGGCCTTTCACAGGGTGCAGTCAAGGTGTCAGCCAGAGTATCAGTCATCTCAAGGCTGGACCTGGGGAAGTCTGCATCCAAGCCTGCTCATGTGGCTGTTGGCAGGTCTCAGTTCCTTGGGAGGTGTTAGTTAGAGACACCAGTTTCTTTCCATTCAGGCTTCTCAACAGAGCAGCCATTCACATGGCAACTGGCCTCTGTCTTAGAGAACAAGCATGTAATGGAAAGAGGGCACCAGAGATGGAAGCTGCAGTCTTTTTGTAACCTGATCTCAGAAGTGGTATTACTTCTGCCATAAATGAGCCTATTAGTCCAGGCCACACTGGAGGGTAGGGGATTGCACACGTGGTGGGGAGGGCAGGATACCAGAAGGCAGGGACTCTCTGGGGTCATCTTAGGGCTGCCTATTACAAGACAGCTGAGGCGCAGAGAGGTGAAATGACTTGCCTAGGATCACAGGTTAGAGATAGACCCAGGACTGGAACTCAAGACTGCTTGGCCCTGAGGCTGGAGACCTTCTGAACTGCCATACTGCTTTTGACTTAAGTTAATAATAGGTTCCGACTTCAGTTAATAAACAAGTTTCCTGCATAACAGAGCTCAGGACAAGCACTTAATAAATGGATTTGCTAATCATGCTGCCTGTTTGCACACATTAGTGCAAGTACCCCCTGTCAGGAGCCATGGGGATAGCTGAGCCCAGGCCCTTGGGAAAAGTTGTTCTGCCAGGCCCAGATTCCCAAAGACCAGGGAGTGGTTCCTTCACACAAACAAACTGCCTTTTGTGTTTGCTTTTTTGTTTTGCTCTCAACTTAATTATTTCAGTGGTGTGTGAGTGTGTGTGTGTGTGTGTGTGTGTGTGTGTGTATGTAATGGAGTGTACACTTCCCTGTGTTCTAAGAAGAGCTAACTGTAAGGTAGGAACATCAGGTATTTCCCAGAGGTGCTTCGGGGTGGGCAGGGCTAACAAGCTCCCTTCCTGACTGGCCCCAGACAAAGTTCCTGCTTCTCAGCGGCTATGGATGCACAACCAGGCACACAGCTCAGCAGGGCTGTGTGAATCTGCTGAGCAGGGGCCAGCCCTGGGACCTTGTCTCTCTACAGAGCCTCTTGATTCCCCTGGTTCTTAGTGTGAATCCACGTAGTGGAGGCTGCTGCCTACATGCTTCTAGATAAGTGGATGTTGCTAATAGTGGGATATTTCCAGTGCAGGTGTGGGTGACCAAGACCCTAAGATTAGGAGAAGTGAGAGCTGCAGGTTTAAGAGTACTCCTGAAGAATCAAAATATATTATTGATTTTTTACAAAGAGGAAGAGAGAGGGATAGAGAGTTAGAAACATCGATGAGAGAGAATCCTGGCCCCTTCCACAGAGAAACCCATTGGTCTGTTCTGACTAATGGATTTCAGTCTTTAACTTGTACACATCAGACCCTCTGGAATCAGGACTTTGGGCTGTCTGTGGAAGCTGGAGGCCAACAAGAATCAGTCCCAGCCTTCTGGGAGTTCCTGATCCTCAAAGGATGAAGAACCCTGTCGAGGCCTTTCCTAGTGGGAGTGCTGCCAGGGCCGTTACGAGGGGGGCCTCGGGCTCAGGGGCAGACAGCAAGCATAACAGTGAATATAATAACAATGAAAACACCTGCATTTATCAAGAACCTACTGCGTGCCAGGCCCAGCATCAAGTACTGGGTATATATTAAGTAATGGCTGGGGCATTGGAGTCTGCTGAGACTTCTTATTAGCAAGAGAAACAAAGACCGGGAGTCCAGGAATGACCTTGAGTCCCTAGGAGGCTGAAGCAACAGATGCCATTCGAAGTCCTTCAAGGAGCCCCCATGGGAAGCCTCATCCCACTCTCCCCAGTGTCTAGACAGGGCCACAGAGGCCTGTGCTTAGAGACCCCCCCAAACCAACACCTCACTGCAGAGCTGAGGAACTTTCCCCGGGGATGGGTCACACAGCAAGTCAATAGAGAGCTCAGAATCAAATTTATAGCACAAAGTGGGACATGGGCACCTCCAGCTGGATGCTGGCTCCAACCAACTCTACCATTCTTGTTTCATCCTCCGTGCTGTTTGCCCTGCCCCCACCCACCTCCTGGTCTCCTGGTCTTTGTTTTTCTTGCTAATTAGAGGTCTCAGCAGTGACTCCACTGCCCCAGCCTTTTAGAGCTGTCATTAATTTCAAGTGCCTTCAGAAATAGTCATTAATATAAAACCTCACAAGCTGCTGGGATGCAAGAGGCAGGACCAGCACAGAGCAGGCATATAGGCAGGCCTGTGTACCACCCATTCCTTCCTGTGCTCTTGGAGGACCCAGCCTCACCTTACATCCTCAGCTCCCCCGGAGTCAGGGAAAAGAGGGCGTGGGCTCTGACATCAGAGGCAAAACCCAATTGGCCGTCTTGCACATAGAGTGAACTGGAGCAACTCAACAGTCCCCTGGGAACCTCAGTTTGTCTCATCGGTACAGTGGGGACAGAAGTACCAGTCTTGAAGTGGGAAGTACATAAAGTACAGTTCAGAGCCTGGCTTACCATAAGGGAGGAATAATGTTAGAAGGCTCTGCCCCCTTCTCCAGAGTTCCCTGGTAAACCCATTCCAGCTTCTCTGCTCTGCTGTGAGGACTCAGACTGCAGCAGGCTGGCTCTTTCTCACAGTTGTCAGCTCTTGATTGAATGGGAAATGCTGAATGTTCACTCCAAAGTCAGGATTTGCTCTGTGCCCATCGATATAACATGTTGTTCTGGGCCTACCATTGGGAGCTCCTAGTCTGAGGACAGAGATGGAAGAGACTGGAGCCTTGTCGCTGAGGCTATTTCAGTCCAGGGATAGAGGACAGCAATAGAAGAGAACAGTCTTAGTTTGGGTCTTGAAGCACCGGTGGAGACAGGGAGAGGGCATGCCAAACAGGTGGGCCAGTGTGGAAAAAGGCTGGGAGGTGTGGTGAGCCTGAGTGGTAGCTCCTGGATTTTCCCCTGGTTGTTTCAGTGAAGACCCGGACTGGGCCACTCTCATGTGTCCCCATGGCTCTGGGACCCCTGAGAGGCTGGGCCCCGCTCTCCATACTGTTCTGCAGCTCATGTAGAGGCTCTGACTGGACGAGGGAGGGCCCAGTAACAGGCCTCCCTTTCATGGGGTCTCTGATGACAACTGCACTGTCACCAAGCCCAGGCTGGATCCTCAAAAAGGCCTTTTCTGTAAGTTCTTCTCCCTAAAGCCTTTCTCTTCCCATTGTTTCCATTGGTGAAGTAAGACCGGGGATGCTGGTATAGGCCACTTCTTTGGAGAAACAGGGAGACGAAATGGCTTGGATACTGTTTGCAATGTAGAACTCAGGCTGCAGGGCAATTCCTCCCAGGCACGTTTTGGGCCCCAGAGAACCCTACCCGGGATGCCAACTTCCTCAGGCAGCATCGGGGGGACACTGGGCATGCTCCCACTTCCCCGACGAGATTACGGAGGCAGGGAGCAGGTGAGTCTGGGGTGGAAACAGGCTTAGGCTGTGCTGTTCTAGTCAGACGCCACACCAGGAATAGCCCCGCCCCCGCCTCACCTCCCCACTCCCAGCCCCTCGCAGGTCTGCTCTCGCTCACACCCAGTGGGGCATGAGCGTGTCTATTCCTGCTGGGCTGGTGGGAGGAGGTGGCGTGGGAGTCAGGAGACGGGTAACTCACAAATAGCCCGTGTGGGGGAGCCAGGAGCCTGTGTTGGGGTTCAGGCAGCAGAGTTGAGGGGCCAGGGAGCCGCCTTCGCTGGGCTCTTGAAGGGAGGAGGACTCCTGTGCTGTTTCTCTTCCCCTCCCACATGTAAGTCCTTCAGCCAAGCTTGCCGCCCACTGGTTTTTCTCAGCCCGGAAGTCGATTCAAATTCCCTTTCCAGACGAGTTACCAGCTATGTGACCACTGGCAAGTCAGTAATCTCTCTGGGCTTGGGATTCCTTGACTGTCACAGGGGAGCAGTTTCTCCTCCCAGGATTGTTGGAGGGTGAATGCAGAGGGCACAGCAGCACAGCATCCGCTTCTGCAAGGAGGGGGGCTCCAGCCAAACGCAGGATGAGGATGGATGGACACAGACATAGAAGACAGGAGATCGTTCTCCAGGCAAGACTGTCCCTAGCTGTGGTGTGGCAGTGAGACTGAGAGGTACGCAGAAGCTGTTTAGCTGGAACAAAAGGTCTGTGCAACACTTTGGGCTGCGTGTGTGAGGCTGAACAGTGGAGAAGCAAGATTATACTGGAGCCGGGGGGAGACTGGTGGCCTCACTGTGCCAGCCAGGTTATCAGCAAGGAATGTCAGGCTTGCTCCATGGGAGGGGCGGGAGGAGGCACTGGGGACAGGATCTTGGGGTCTGTCTTAAGCCTGAGAGGCCTTGGGCCAGTCTCCTTCACCCAGCCTCAGCTTCTCTGCCTGTCAGAACCCCTACTCCTGTGGGCCCAAGGAGCACTAGTGTGATAAAGGAATGCACTCCCATCTGTGGAGAAGGGGTGAAAATCAGCATTAGTAGTTATCCTAATCAAACTAGCTTAGTGTTAAAGTGCTGGCTTCAAGGAGATGGAAGGGAATGTACAGTGGAAGGAGGTGAGGTCCTAAAGGTCTTAGCCCGCTAAACATGCTTTATTTAACCAGGACACCCTTGCCAGCCAATTCTCTGTTATCTGCTGGTCAAGGAGGATCTGGATATCTGAGGAGAGGTCCCATTCCCTGGTCCCATCTGAGTATGTGGCCCCAGCCCAGGACCTCCTGGACCTTTGCACAGGTACCAGTAGAGGGCCCACTGAATCCAGACGGAAGCTCTATGCGGTCCTCTCTAGTCTGTGTGCAGTATCTGTGGCTGGAGTCTTACAAAGTGGCCTGCTGCCCTCTGCTGGACAGGAAACCAGGCTGGGCGGTAACGAGCTGCAAAAGGAGGAGGGAGGTGCAAGATCTGATTTGGGGTAAAACCATTCAGCAAGCGCCTGACCCCTTAGGACACCAGCCTGTGGGCCTGTGGGCCTTCCAGCGATTCGCAGGCATTTCCGAGAAGAGGGGGGAAGGCGCAGGGCAGAGATTCTGGACCATTCTCCCAACCGCCCTGACCGGGTGGGGGGCTTTACTCCTTGACGTACGTGTGTCCGTTCACAGGGCAGTGTGCGGTGACTCTACATGTCGTTCGGGTTCACATGCACACGCACACGGCCACACAGAGGGCGCGCGCACACCAGAGGGAGGGTCACGTTGGTCAAGAATTGGCCCCGAGCCCGGACTCGGGGGCGCGCCATGTGCAAGGCTGGACACCTGGGCGCCGGCTCCCTCGAGAGGCCAGTTCCGCTGTCCTATAAGTGCAGAGAAGTGTTGGGGCGCTGCTCGCTCCCACCCCCTTCGCGAAAAAGAGACGAGCCCCCTCCCCCCCGCCTCCACCTCGCCTCCCCCTTTCTTGGCGGTGCGGCCGCGCCTTCTCCCCCGCCGGCTCCTGCTGCTCGCACGCTGCCCCCCGCCCTGGCCCCTCTCCGGAGCCGGCTCCTCGCTCCCTCCCCGCGCTCCCCCCACCCCCCGCGTTCCCGCCCCGAGCCCCCTCCCCGCGCTCCCTCCCGGCGCCGCGGCGGAGCGGACCCGGCCGGGCGGAGCCTGCGCTGAGCGGGGGTGGCGGCGGCGGGTCCGGCCCGGGAGCGTGCGGAGTCCCCACCCGCGCCGCTTCGGTGCCTCTCCTGACGCGGGGCTCCGAGCAGCATGCGTGGCCGCTGCCCGCGGGCCTCCGCCCCGGCCCCGGCCCCGCTGCGGAGCGCTCCCGGCCTCCATCCCGGCCTCCATCCCTCCCCGCCCCAGCGGCAGCGGCGGCGCCAGGCCGGCGCCGGACGCAGAGCCAGGTTCGCAGAGCCCGTGTAGAGCATCCTGAGCCACCTGCCCTCCGGCTGCCGGGTCCGCGGCCTCCCGCCTCCCGCCCCGGGGCCCAGCCTGTCTCTGGCTTCGGCTGCGCTCCCGCCGGGTCGGGTGAGACGGACAGTCGAGGGTCAGCTCCGGGAAGGCGCAGGACAGACCTGCTGGGCGGCGGCGGCGGAGGAGGCTGAGGAGAGCTGGGCAGGGCTGTGGCTTGGCTTGAGAGACATGCAATTGGTGACAGAGCCGAGCAGACAGACGGCGGGCCAGAGATGCAGGTGAGCTCGGCAGCCCCTTGCCAAGCGCCCTTGGGGGTCGCCGTGGGCCCCCTGGAACTGCGGGGCACCACAACCCTTTGGGGGTGGGTGGGGGGGTCACAGATCTGACCCTCTTCAAGCCTCTTCCTTCCCCTTTCCTCCACCTCAACAAATTCCCGGTTGGCTAGCTGGGGCCAGGGAGCTGTGGAGGAACCCCACCGCAGTCCCAGTCCTGCTGATCCTCCACCCTCTCATTTTGAGCACTGTTCACCCTGACCCCTGACGGGTACATCCCGGCTCAGAGGCTGGGTGGCTGCCTTTCTCCTTAGATCACAGATGTCCCCGTGCACCCGAGCCAGCACAGGAGGATGCAGGTCAGGGACCAGTTTTCTCCACAAGCAGCGTCCTTCCCTTACAGGAAGCAACCCCAGTGGTGAGGAGAAAGGGGGGAATGGCAGGTAGGGGAAGTGGAGGAGAGGGAGTTGGGTCTGCGGGGAATCCAGAAACCCATTAGAGCCTCCCCTTTGTCTGTTTTCAGCCCTGGCTTCTCACCTCCTCCTGCCCCACTTTCATTCTGAGGCAGGGTGGGTGGGAGGTGGAAACCAGCTGAGAAGAAGCAGATAAGAAGGGAACCTCCAACTCTGTTGCTCGCCCACCTCTCAGGTGGCTAAGGGGCCCTGGGAGGTGTGTCCCTCCAGGTGGCTCCCACTATGAGGAGCAGAGGCTCCAGGCTCAATGGGCAGTCCCTCCCAGTTCTTGTCCTGGGCCCCCCAGCCCGGCTCCATCCAGCCAGCAGCATTTCCTCTTTGTTCTCAGAGCTCCTGGGGTGGGGGTGGGGAAGAGGGATATGTTAGAGGATGGGAACAGCTCTGCCCTGGTGGGGTGGGAGAGGAGGAGGTCCTGAAGTGGGGGACAACCCCTTCCCTGCCAGTCCACCTCTCCCTCAGTCCTCTGCTTGGCTTGGATTGCCCGAGGGCATGCAGCCTGGCCCTGGGCTCTGGGCTCAGCCTCCTGATCATCATGCTGACAGCCCCAGCACCAGTGCCTTCCTTGCCCAGGGAGCAATGAACCTGGGGCTTCCCCTCATCCAGTGGGGAGTGCTGGTGAGGGAAGAAAGGGTTAGCTGTCCCAGACTCTTTGTTCCTGTGTGGGCCAGGTGGCTCTCAAGAGACCTCACACCTCTGGGAAGATGCCAGCACCTGATCTGCTGGGACAGCTTGCTTGGACTTCCTCCTTTCTCCCCATGGCCTGAGGCAGGAGACAGAAAATGAGGAGACAGAGGGGATAGGCCAGAAACTCCTTGGAATTCAGATGGGGATTTCAGGCAGTACCCAGCTGCCCCTCCTGGAATGGGCTTAGCAAAGGCCAGGCAGCCCTCTGTTGTATTCTTGTTATCTTGGCCCATTTTCCCTCCCTCTGCCTATTTAAATGTGAGGTGGGCTTGGTCAGGGCTGCGGTGCTCCCAGAGCCTGGAATTAACGTGGGTCTTGAATCCAAGGGCCCACGGATCATGCATGGCTTATGGGCTAAGGGCCCCAATGTGATGAGGGAGTTAAGGAACTATTACCCCTGTAATAGTTCCTTTTGATCCATGCTCAGCTCCTCCATCCCCTGCCTCTGAATATTCAGTTTTTCTATATCAGATATTGTTTTCTAAAACCCAGTATTCTAGAGGGACACACACATATATGGGTGTTCACCATAAAGTCAGGCAGAATACCTGGTACCGGCGATGGTGCTGTACTCCAGGCACCTACCCAAGCAAACAGCTGGAAGATGACAGTCGGAGCTATTGAGAAGTGAAGCTGTAAAGTGATTTGTGCAGGGGCCCCATGGAGGCCTGAGGCAGTGTCAGATGGAAGGTGAGGGAGTGGATCATGTGGGACTAGGGAAGGGCCTGGAAGGGGAGGCAGGAGGAGGTAGTGGTTTCAGAGTCAGAGATAGTTTCCTGGCCAGCGTCTCTTGGTCTGTCTGCCCTGCATGTGGCACATCTATGGAAGGATAATGGCCTTCCAGCCTAGGGTACCCCTTCCTGATGGCTCTCTGCTCTGTTACCACTGGTAAGTCCCTTTACATATCCCCCCATCACCTGCCTTGATCCAACTTCCCTACCCAGAGACCTACCCTCTCCTTTCTCTCTCCTGCCGCTCCTCTAGGAAGCCTCCCTGACTGCTCAAGTCACTGATCCTCCTCCAGGAACCCACAGCATACTAGTAGAACCACATTGTATTGTACATAGAATCACACCAGCCTGTTCATTCATACATTTATTCTACACATCCTTGCTGAGCTGCCTGCTTGGCTCCAGGCTAGGTCTTCCCATGGCTTCCCAAGGATAGCATGAGCATCCTGGGCAATCCTGTGCCCATTCCCTGAGCTCTTCTGTCTGGCCCCCAAGACACTGGGAGGCCCAAGGGAGCAGCTGTTGGCTGGTGGCAAGGAATACCTGGGTGACATCAAGGATGCCCCAGCGGGGGTTGAGGTTGAGGAGAACCAAGGCAAGGTGCTCTCAAACAGACACTCAGAGAAGGATGGGATTTGTTCCTGGGGGCTGAGTCGGTCAGGGGTCTCCAGGAAGAGAGACTGAATGGGTCCTGAGGTAGTAGCAGATGTTGAAGAGACACACAGAAAGCAGAACCGGGGACTGATCTTTGGAGAACATGTGTGAGGGCAAGATCGTTTCCAAATGCGTTCAAATCATTCTTGATGCCGACCTTTGTTTCTGTGTTGAATAAACGAGTGAATGAATATCCTCGGGTGCAATGGGCCTGGTAGAGTTGTGCTGACAACAGTCTCTTCCTCGTGTGTTCATTTCCTTCCAGGTCACTTTATAGTGAAGTTGTTGAGGTTGGACCCTGGAGTCAAGATGCCCAAGTTTAAATCTCAGCTCCATACTGCCTGGCTTTGTGATTTTGGGCAAGTTACTTCATCTCTCTGGGCTTCAGTTTCCTTATCAATAAAGTGAGGATAACAGCAGTGCTTACTACCTCTAGGGTCATCATGAGGATTAAGTATGCGAGGAATTTAGAGCAATACCTGGTTCACAGTAAGCTCTCAAGAAATGCTGGCTACTCATAGTTTCTATCAGTGAGGTGCTCTCAGTCTTACCATTGCAAGTGGTACAGAGATTTGATTGGATAGCTAGAAAACAAAGCCACAGAGGTAGAATGCCTTGCTTCAAGTCCCTACTAACAAGCATGGGGCTCAGGCTAGAATGCCTTCCTCCTGGCCCCTGCTCTGGGGCTCTTGTTCACTGTTTTGGATGTGGCCTGATAATTACCTAACCAATGTATTTAATATCAATAATAACAATACAATGAACACTGTGACCCTACTCTCCAACCTGAATGCTAGCATTTAATAATGAGGTATATCTTCCCATGCGCTTCTTATCTATTAGCCTCTTTCTTTAGGCAACTACTACCCTAAATTATCTATTTAGCATTTTCATGCCTTTTAAAATCATATATTTTGATACATAAAAATTGTTCAGTCTTAGTTGTTTTGAACTTTGTAAAAAGAACATGAAACTATACACAGTCCTCTGGAATTTGCTTTTTTATCCAACATCATATTTGTAAGCTTCATCTCTATTGTTGCAAATAATAGTAGATGTTGTTCATTCATTTCCACTGATGCACAGTGGTCTGTCATTTGGACACCACACAGAATATTTTCAGTTCTTCCGTTAGTAGGTTGTTTTCCTTTTTGCTCTTACAACAGGGCTGCTATGAACCCCCTTGTGTCTCCTGAAGCACAGAGCTGGGAGTGGAATTATGGGCTGGAGGCATGTTTGCAGTTACCTTTACTCGAAAACATGCTCAAGTGATTGAATCCTTTTTGTGTCCCCAGCAGGAGGTGATGTCCTGTTGCTCTGCACCCTCACCCGCACTCCTATGCTCAGGTGTCTCCATCGTCACCATAAAATAGTCAACATTTTGGTCTTGATTTGCATTTCTGGAACTTAAGGTTTCCAGTGTATGGGGCTGAAACAGGCAGCAGCCAGTGTGTAACACATGCTCACTAAGTGATCATCCCCTTTGCACCTCAGTTTCCCCAGTTGTGGGGATGCTGTCTGTACAATCCCTGCTTTGAAAGATGGGCAACAACAGTCAGGGAGGACTCCCTGATGAAGAGGGAATGGAAAAGGAGCAAGGAGAGCCTGAGTCCCTGTGCATTTAGAGTCAAAGGAACCTCAGTGATTCTGTGTTCACCCCGGGATGGGCAGGGGTGGTCCTAGCTTGGGAGATAGAGGGAGCTGCGCTTCATTATTTCAGTAATGTCCAGGACCCTGGAAACCTGTTCTCTACACCCTGGTACATTGTGCGGCTTCACATTGGTGAGTATGCAATAAGAGTTTGGTGACTTGGGAAACGAACAGAATAGAACGAATGTATATTTTTCCTTCATTCCCACCTCCCTGATTGTTCTTACCATTGAGTGACTGAGAGGTGGTTGAGCAAGCTGGCTCCTGGGCATTTTCAAGGCCCTCAAGCCCTCTGCCTACTCACAGGGGCTGGGAAGCCCAGTACTGGCAAGGTAATTTGGAGTAGCTCCCTCTGCCAGCCTGGTGCCTTCCCCTGCCTGGACAGGGGCCCCTGGATCTAATTAGAGAGGAGTGACAGGACTGGTAGAATAATTATGCCTATTTCATGTGAAACCCAAATTGATTGCCACCAGGGTAACATTACCATGGTATTGTTCTTTATCTCCAACCACTTATTACATGTTATTTGTGTGTGTGTGTGTGTGTGTGTGTGTGTGTGTGTTTATTTTTTCCCCTTTCAGGGAGTTAATCTCTCTGCCATCTCCTCTGCTTCCCTCTGCAGAGAACCTGCTGGCAACTCCAGGAAAGAGTGGGGCCTGGCCAGCAGCCTTCCCCTGTCTGGCCTGGCACAGGGCTGGATGTACACTCAAATCCCTTTACTTTGATGCAAGATGAGGGTATCTCAGAGCTAAGAAGGGCTACTGAGGTATGGATCCCAGCAGAACAGTCTTTCTTCAGTGTCTGATCCTTGGACCTCTCATGACAGGCTGCTCACTCACTATTTACCAAGACATCTTGAGCCATCTGATCTGCCATTTGATTCCTCACACTGAGCTTAATGGGCCTCCCTGTGCCTCTCTCTGCTCATGGGTCTCGGCTCTGCCCTTGTGGCCTGCACTGAACTCTGCATCCTCTTGGGGCGTTCCTTAGCGACCTCCAGATGTGCCAGTGCCCTCCCCGCAATCTGGGCCTCTCAGAAACAGGGAGCTGGGTGATGGCATTGATTGCACCTGAGCAGAACACAGCACCCGTATGTGTACTGAGCCTAGTATACCAGGTTGGAAAAATGGGCTTAGGCAAGGGGTTGGCCAAGATTCAGTTGATCAGAGAGGGCTCTGAACAGTCAGGGCCAGAAGAAGGGCTAGAGTTTTTCTTTATAGTTAGCCTGTCTGTGTTTTAAATAACCCACTGGATCTTGGTTTGTGATGTATTGGGGGTTGTTTTTAAAATCTTTCCCCTTTTTGAGGCAGAAATAACTCAACTGTTTACCTGTTTCTGAGCAAGCCTCACCATGTTGTCCTGGCATGACATTGGGGAGAGAAGGTGGCTGTAGTCAGAAGGTGGAGGTTCTTCCGAGGCCCAGCTCTGAGATGCTGTGGGACATTGGACAGATCCCTGTGGTCCAGTGGTCCTGTTTCTTCATCTGTATGATGATGGTCTTCACCTCCTCACCTGTGTGTGAGTGATCATGCCTCTGAGTCAGAAAAGCCCAATGACCTTGGGTAGATGAGCTAATGGCTCAGAGCCTCAGTTTTCTTATCAGTAAAATGAGGTTAATGGTACCTTCCTCACAGGGTATGTGGTGAGGATTGGTGGGGTCACTGTACAAAGCACTGAGTATATATGTTTGATATAAATGCTTCTTCCCTCCCCTCTCCATGAACTCTCTGCCCCCAGCCTGTGAGGACAGTGTGAAGTCTGCCACTCCCTCTTCTGACTGATAATTTTAGGGCCCAAAATATAAGGCTACTTGCTAATGCTCATGCAGCTCAGTAGGCCCTTAAACCTGAATCTGTAGAAGGCAGTATGCAAGAGTGGTCAGGACAACCTTGGATCTAACTGCCTCTGGCCTAATCCCAGCTCTGCCAATTATCACTGTGATTTGGGGCAAGTTGTATACTTCTGTGCTTCAGTTTTCTAATCTGTAAAATGGCGATATTATACCAACCTAATAGTATTAAGATATTCATGTTTGAGTTCATATCATCCTATTAGTGAGAACTTTAGCAAGTTGCAGAACTACTTTGTGCTTCTATTTTTTTTCCATCTTCAAAGTGGGGATAATAACAGGACCTACCTCAATGGGTTGTGCTGGGATTAAGTGATTTTTTTATATGTAAAGTACTTAGAATGATGTCTGGCATACCAGGGCTTTCCAATTATCTTTACTATATGGCCTTCAAATCTCACACTAATTCCATGACTCCCCTTAGCCACCCCCTCCCCTGAACTCCCCCTACTTACTTTATGCTGGGTCTCTGAGGCTATGACCTCCCCTCTCTCCCAAGTTCAAGGCCTGTGGCCCTTCCAGGTGGTCTTGGCAGTTCCAGGATCCAAAACCTGAGCTGTTTCCAGGTAAAGGAACCCTGAAGGCTGGGCTAGCTTGGAGAGGGCCCCAGAAGGCCCCAGGAAGTTGTGAGGGGATGAGTGGATGATTGGAGATGAGGCAGACATTTCTGCCAGGCACCTCCCCAGGGGTCACTGACCTGGGCAGGGGCTGGGTCTGGAGGCCTTCAGGGGCATTTTCCTGCCCCCCTTAGAGCCTGAGTTTGTATTTCAGACTTGGAGGGAGATAAGAAAGGGGGTGTAGGACTTGGGTTTTCCTTGAGCCCCCTAAGGTCACCACAGGGGTGCTTGCCTATCTCTCCTCAATTTTGAGACAGCTCCAATCCAGGTAGGGGTGCCATTCACTCAGGTGGGTTCCACAGACAGCAAGGAAGCTTCCCAGAACCAATGGCCCCTCCTATCTTTCCCCTCCCAGCTCCCAGCTTCCTGACTGTTCTCTCACCTGAGAACCACCCTGGGAAGGGGCAGGCAGGGTCCAGAGAGATCCAGGACTTACTTAAGATTACACAGCAGGGCAGGGATGCACTGGCTGGAGCAAGGCTTGGGACTTGTGATCCTTGTGACCTCCTCTAGACTTTGCCCCATTCCTGCTTCTCCCCATGAAGTCGACCATTCCTGGAGGGCAGAGCCTATATAAAAAAGCTTTTAAGCATGAAGATACTTTTACAATTAAAATTCATAATTTATCTCTCACATGGCCTGGGGCCATGGTTTGGCCAGCAGGCTGGTACCTCCTGGATGGACTGTGCTCTGGTGGGATGGGGCAGGCAGGGGCATTCCTTCCTCAACTGCAGGGGACCAGGTGACGCCCAAGGCCAAACAGAAGCAGCTGCAGCAGCCAGGGAGGTCTGGTGGCCCAGTCAGCACCCTCCAGTCCAGCCCCAGCTAAGAGGCCATATGTGCACCTTTGGGAGAGGATTGACTTTCCAAGTGCACCTAAGAGATGGGGCAGGTGGCTGGCACGGGCGGGTGGGGAATATCAGGAGGGGCAGCAGGCACACACACTGGCCACACTCACACAGAGGGAGAGGGAAAGGGGGCAGCAACTCTGCCAGAATCTAGAGCAAGAGGAAAATAAATAAAGAATTATACATGACAAAGGACATGATCTCAATTCTCTTTCAGATTGATGGTTCTCTCCTTGTGGGGCAGCTAGAGGGGTAAGAGGAGGAAGAGAGGAATAACAAAGGTAGACCAGGAGACAATTGAGGCTGCCAACCAGCTGCCTTTCTCCTGGAGCCCAGCCTGGGTGCTGAGGCCTCTCCTCAGGGTCCCCTGTGCACAGTCTCCCTCCCCAGAACTGAGCTCCCCCAACTAGCAGTTCACATCTTGACCATTATAAGCCATTCACACCTCATCAGGGGCCAGCTGTAGAAAGCCAGAATGGAGTGTCCTGGCCCCCTCAGGATTTGGGGTGGAAGGAATCTAGTAGGGACCCCTAACTGTTAGGAGTAACCTAACTGTTCTCACATGGTCCAGTCCAGTCAGTCCACACCACCACCTTTGTTCTCACTGTTCCCTCCATCAGATGCTGTCTTGCTACCCCTTACTTGGCCTGTGGAAATGTGTTTGTAGTTCAGTGTGAGCTCACACCTCCTCCATGAAGCCTCGTAAAGAGCCTCACTGGGATCAGAGCTGCTCTGGGAAGTGTCTCGGCAGTTGTTTGATGAGCTGAAGATGGCCTAGGAGTGCTGAGCTGTGAAAGCCCAACCCTGCCCTGGGGAACATAGAATGGGAGGGGCTGTTGAAGCTCCAACTACAGAGGAAGGGGAGAGATAAAGTCACCAGCAATGCTCTGCAGAGGGGAGTGCAGACAACGTCTTCCTGGGGGCTTGAGAAGAGATGCATGGGGGGAGGGACCCTGAGTGGGTCCTGAAGGCCAGGTGGGCGGCCGGTCTCCAGGTGTGGGTGTGACCACTGCATTGGGAGAAAGGCCCACTGACCTCACCCCCCCTACCTCCACCCCACTCCCAGCACCACGGCCACGGCTGCCTGTGAGTGGGTATATTTTCTACTAACATGCTTTATCATTTCATGAAATGGATTCAGCTGCTTTGTGCTCTGGAGCTGAAGGCAAAGGGACTTCAGATAGGCAGGGACTTGGGGACAGGCAAGTCACTAGGACCCTGACTCCATTCTTTGGTGACCCATCATGAGTCCTTTCACTCTTTCGAGTAATAAACCCTGCTGTGTGGGGGTGGTAGTAAAGACAGGTCAGGGTATGTTAACAGACTAGGACTTTGGGTAGGTTACATGAGCAGGAGCTCAGAAAATAGTAGTCGAGTCTGCAGGGCAAGCTCTCACTCTGTCTTTCCACCACTCCTGCCCCGCCCCAGCTACCCATCTTTCTCCTCTGCTTTCTCTGCCTCTCTCTTCCTCTCCCTTTCTCACCTGTGTGCCTTTCTGTTTCTGTCACCTTCCCCCTCTCCTGCTCTCCTGGTAATTTCTTGGTGGCAGAGCGGGGCAGGGCCCTTTTAGGAGATTTCAGCCCCCCTTCCAAGGTCTGCCATTCCTCTTCATCAATATTTACTCCTTCCTGCTGTGGACCAATCATGGGAGCTTAGGGTGTTGGGTCAAGATGAGATCCTGCATACCTGCCTCGTTTTCCAGGCTGAGAACTGAGAGGCATCCCCAAAGTTCCAGTGATGGCAGCAGCGCCTCCTTGCCAGTGACCTCATGCCTGTGTGTGCCAGGGATCTCTGTGGTCCCCAAGTAACGCTGAGTCTTCAACCTGTTGAAGACTCCAATAGATGAGATTCTGGCATAGACAATACCACAGGCATGGGAGAATGGTATAGTAGAAAAACACTAGAAAAATTCAGTGTGTTCAACATACCATTTTTTGATAGATGGGGAGTCAGGGTGCTTACTTGCAGCTACCTAAGGACCAGTGCCCTCCTTTGCCCCCGGGGCCTTACCCTCATGCTGTCCTAACATGCTTGCCCCATCCAGTCTGGCCTGTGTGTCTGAAATAATCTGCACTTCACACCAGGCAGGTCTTGGGTCAGGAAGAACAGAGCCCTGCTGCCTTCCTAACTTTGTGGCCTAGACCTAAGGCATGAATTCCTTTTGAAAGCCTCGGCTATTCTCATCTGTAAAGTGGGTAAGAACTACTTCTTTTGAATGCTGGTGTGACACAGTGTGTATAAAGCTCCAAACCTGGCCTGTAGCATGTGCTCTACAAATGTTAGTCCAAGCTGTTTTATAAGAGCAGGTGTATGATTGGCTTGTGTGGGCTGCCAAATGAGGTAAAACCACCCTTGACCTTCCTCGGTGATTCTCCAAGTTCACCCACAGGTGTTCCCGTGCCCCTTCTGTCTCTACCGTTGCCCTTTGCCACCCTCAACCCCAGAGGAAACAGCCACAATGTGAGTGCCCTCAAACAGATCCTCTAGCCCCGGCGGAACTGTAATTGAAGGCCTGAGCCCCCACTTGTTTTAATCCCCCAACCATACTTAGGATATTGACTTTCCTGCCAGAGAAAGTACAATTTCTATTGTGGGCTTTCTCAGGGACCCTGGAATCCAGCCTCTCACTGCACAGTAAGGGAAATAGGCAAGAGAGGACAGGCAATGCCCCTGGTCACACAGGGGAGGGGTTGGCAGGGGGAGCAGCTGAGCCGGGCCATGTCTGCCCTAGGATCTGAGTGAGGGTGTGATGGTGGCAGCACAGGTCTGTTGGGGGTGACAGACAGCCCCGATGCTCTGGGACTGGAAGGACTTAGGCTGCTGTGGGGTCTGAGCATTGTGTCCCAGCATGACTCCTCTGCCTACCTATCTGTATGCCTTCAGTGTTTACTTCCTTTGCATTTATTGATCCAATTTTTTAACGTTTGCTCTTGTGGGAAGCCCTTCGGGGGCAAGGATCCAAAATAAAACACTGATTAAAGTGATAAAACACTTCGCCTTGGAAATTGCAGGAGTAACCTGCAGGACTAATGGTGCCAGTTTTGGTGGCCCCTCAGACATGACCCTGCCACATCCTTAGGTGACAGGGACCTTATAGGCATGTTATGCTCCTGCTGTGTCAGCTTAGGCAATCACCTTAACCTCTCCAGGCCTCAGTTTCCCCACTTTTCAGGATAGCCACATGCAAAAGATAAGGGATGAGGCAATTCAGAGAATGTGTTCTTCTGGAGCTTTCCTGGTCCTAAGAAGCATGGACCATTGCTCTGTGGGTCTGTCTGCCAGGCCTGAGGGTGGCAGCCACACAGGGCAATGTTGACCAGCTTTCTATCAGCATATTTGAATTCCCCAGGTTTCTAATTGTCAACTGCCTGCTCCAGAGTCAGCTCCATCAGAGGAACTTCAAACTTTATAAAACTCAGGTACACACACCTCCATTCCAAGAACATTCGCTGGGGTCTGTCTGTGCCACTCCTCGGTCTGAGGTGGCTGCCCCACACCGCTGACCCTTAGATACCCCAACCTCTAGCAGGTGAGATACACCCATGACCTTTTGCCCCAGAACTAAACACATGGAATAGCTGAGGCTTTGGAGCATAGGTCCCTCTTTGCTCATGTCACCAGGAGGCTCTCACCTTTAATTATTATTCAGGATTTTGTGACATTCTTTCCTGACTGGCTTGCCTTCTTTAGTTTTATCTTTTTATCACCTCATTGCATAGCTTTTCTGTCAATTGGCTTCAAATCATTTTTAGAATGATGTGTGCTATACTTCAGTTACATAATACCACTACTAATAAATGGAAGGTGCTTCACTGATGTAGGCAAGAGATGATTTCTGACTGAGTAGGTCCAGGAGGAGATGGGGTGGAAGGTCACAAAGCTGCTGGGCAGGAGGCTCGGAGAGTTCTCCAAACAAAGATGGCTTCAAGGCAGGGATGTGAGAACAAGGCTGAAATACCAGGCTTCATTAGCAGAGTGGTGGGAAAGGAGGCAGATGGATAAGTTGAGGCGAGGTGGTCGAGTATTCAAATACAAGATTCTTGCCTGTGTGAGGGGCTTACCAACATGTCAGGTGGCCTGTGGCCTTGCTAAATCCCTCTTATTCCTCAGCCCTCTCCACCCTGCCCACCAACCCAACCCCTAGTGCTAAAAGTTCTTTTTACCGCTCCAGGTCGCCAGCCTCACACCAGCGCTGGCTGTCAGCTCAATTATTGATCACCTGTCAGGATATTTCCTTTTCTAGTGGGTCACTGGAGCATGTGTGACTATGGAAAACAGTGGAGGTGGGGTGGGAAAGGACAAACCACAGAAGAGTCTAGAGAGAGATTGAGAGGAGCTGAGGGGAAGGGGGTGGACAGAGCCCTTGGGGATAGAAAAATCTTGCAATTCCATAACATGTCAGTGACAACCAGAGCCCTTTCTGATTAATCAATCATTTAGTCCATCTACAACCAGGAAGCACCTGTCAGTCCTGGAGCTCCCTGGAGCATTAGAAAGTGTGTGGCTCTGTTGGAGTTTGACAGACCAGAGCTCAGATCTGAAACCCTTCCCCCTTATAGGCTGGGTATCCTTGGGCAGCTATAAGCTCCCCTCCCCGCATAACAAGCCCTGGTTGCCTTAAGGGTTGAAGTGTGGTTGAAAAGAACTGTGGCCTTAAAAGTGGAAGTTGTGCACAGATGTGGGGAGAAGCTGGAAGAGGTGGAGAGGGCCTGAGCTGGGGCAGAGAGATGAGCCGTCCCAGCCTGGGCTTCCCTTTTCTGTAGTGAGTTCCCCTCAGGGTCATGTTGTGGGGGAGGGAGGTTTGGACAGGCAGCAGAGCTCCAAGGTGCCAGGCTGGGTGGGAAGGCTGCAGCTTGGCTCCCGGAGGCCATTTTGTCCACCCCCTGGAGTTTGGAGAAGCCCAGACTAGCCCTCCCAGTCCTCTTCTTGCCTTGCTGGACCAGTTTTTCATGTAGTAGAACAGAGGAGGGGAAGAGGAGATGGAGAGACCATCTGGGTACAAATGTGAGCAAGAGCCTCTGAACACAGGCTGGGAGGCAGTAATGGAGGGCTAGCCTTACATACCCCCTTGCTCACTCCACCTGCAGCCCTGGCACTGTCACCTTTGTAACCACCACCTAAGCCCTCAGGGTCCAGCTATGACAAGCCTCATGTCCTCAGAGCTGCAGTGTGGACCAGCCCCTTCAGGGCCTGCCTGCCTCCCTCAGACTAGCAGCAGCACTAACTTGGCACTAGGATGGAGGTGATGGGAATCCCAAGAGACAGAGCAGTGGAGGCTGCAGGGGTCTTTGGAAGGGAGCATACTTCCTACTTGGGATCAGAAATTGCTTCTCAGAGCAGTGGACATGGAATTGGGCCCAGAAGATGAGGTTTTAAACAGGTGGGGGATGGCAGACAGCTGCAGGAGGACAGAACTGCAGGAGCCAAAGCCATGAAAACTCATCCCCTGTGTCCTGCACTCCTGAGCTAAGATGGGTCTCTGTGGGACCCAGAGGAGGGGGAGTTGGAGAGACACTACGGGAGGCATTGGCCTGGGTCCTGACTTTCTGGGTGGGAGTGCCCTCCGCTGATCTAGAAACCCCACTGGGGAGCAGATTCGTGAACACTGACAGGTACCACTGGGTTTGCTGACGGCACAGGATTCAGACTGTGGACTCAACTGCAGTCCTGTGGGAAGGGGGCCATGGTGTCTACACCTGGGGCAGCTCAGGCTACAGGCTGTGAGGTGGGTTCCTAGCAGCCACAGAAGCCCTTGCTTACAGGCTGGGGACCAGCTATGCTTCTCTGCAGAGTGTCCCCAGAGGCCTCAGCTTGGAGCCCCTTTGGTCCTAAGGACAGCGCAGCAGATCTGGCTTTTTTCTGATGACCAGAGGCAGCAGTGGCTCAGGATGCAGGGTGGGGGCTGCACAGTGAACGCCCAGTCACACTACCTCAAAAATGTAAAGGAGATGGATGTAGCTTGGGGGCCAATACCAGGGTCCTCTGAGGTGGCCTTCTCCTTTTCATGAATCCCCTTGATTCCAGAGATGCTGGAAAGGCCCTTCAGGAGGGCTCTGGGCAAGGAGGAAGCAGCACAGGGTGACAGGAGCCCCCCACCTCCACCCAGCATATGGGGTCCCAGGCAGGTGTTGTATGCCACTCAGCCCCTTGCCTCTGTCTGTGTCAGGGATTTTCTTTTTTTAATTGTTTTTTGTTGTTAATCTTCACCAAGATATTCTTCCATTGATTTTTAGAGTGCAAGGAAGGGAGGGGAAAGAGAGAGAAACATCCAGGTGAGAGACACATTGATTGGTTGCCTCCCATAGGCCCTCCCACCAGGACTAAGGATCGAACCTACAAGTATATGCCCTCGACCGGGAATTGAACCCTCACAGGCTGGCACTCTAACCACTGAGCAGCAATGGTCAGGGACATTTTGACAGGGCAGGGGCACACGGAGGGCTGAGGGTGGGATTCAGCCAAATGTTATTCTTTAACTGCTCCTTCTGTACTGTGTTTGTTCCTGGCTGTAGGTAAGCAAGAGGATGCTGTCAGGGGTTGAGAAGAGCATGCCCAGCCCCCTCCTGGCCTGCTGGCAGCCCATCCTCCTGCTGGTGCTGGGCTCGGTCCTGTCAGGCTCAGCCACAGGCTGCCCGCCCCGCTGCGAGTGCTCTGCCCAGGATCGAGCTGTGCTCTGCCACCGCAAGCGCTTTGTGGCCGTGCCCGAGGGCATCCCCACCGAGACCCGCCTGCTGGACCTGGGCAAGAACCGCATCAAAACGCTCAACCAGGATGAGTTTGCCGGCTTCCCACACCTGGAGGCACTGGAGCTCAATGAGAACATTGTGAGCACGGTGGAGCCTGGCGCCTTCAACAACCTCTTCAGCCTCCGGACGCTGGGGCTCCGCAGCAACCGTCTGAAGCTCATCCCCCTGGGAGTCTTCACCGGCCTCAGTAACCTGACCAAGCTGGACATCAGCGAGAACAAGATCGTCATCCTGTTGGACTACATGTTCCAGGACCTGTACAACCTAAAGTCACTGGAGGTTGGTGACAACGACCTTGTCTACATATCCCATCGAGCCTTCAGTGGCCTCAACAGCCTGGAGCAGCTGACACTGGAGAAATGCAACCTGACCTCCATCCCCACTGAGGCACTGTCCCATCTACACGGTCTCATCGTCCTGAGGCTCCGGCACCTCAACATCAATGCCATCCGGGACTATTCCTTCAAGAGGTTGTACCGGCTCAAGGTCTTGGAGATCTCCCACTGGCCATATCTGGACACCATGACACCCAACTGCCTCTATGGTCTCAATCTGACATCCCTATCCATCACGCACTGCAACCTGACTGCTGTGCCCTACCTGGCTGTTCGCCACCTGGTCTATCTCCGCTTCCTCAACCTCTCCTACAATCCCATCAGCACCATTGAGGGCTCCATGTTACATGAGCTGCTACGGCTGCAGGAGATCCAGCTGGTGGGCGGGCAGCTGGCTGTGGTGGAGCCCTATGCCTTCCGTGGCCTCAACTACCTGCGTGTGCTCAATGTCTCTGGCAACCAGCTGACCACCCTGGAGGAGTCCGCCTTCCACTCAGTGGGCAACCTAGAGACGCTCATCCTGGACTCCAACCCGCTGGCCTGCGACTGCCGGCTTCTGTGGGTCTTCCGGCGCCGCTGGCGACTCAACTTCAACCGGCAGCAGCCCACGTGTGCCACGCCCGAGTTTGTCCAGGGCAAGGAGTTCAAGGACTTCCCCGATGTGCTCCTTCCCAACTACTTCACTTGCCGCCGTGCCCGCATCCGGGACCGCAAGGCCCAACAGGTGTTTGTGGATGAGGGCCACACGGTGCAGTTTGTGTGCCGGGCTGATGGTGACCCGCCTCCCGCCATCCTCTGGCTATCGCCCCGCAAGCACCTGGTCTCTGCCAAGAGCAACGGGCGGCTCACAGTCTTCCCCGATGGCACCCTGGAGGTGCGCTATGCCCAGGTACAGGACAATGGCACGTACCTGTGCATTGCAGCCAACGCGGGCGGCAACGACTCCATGCCCGCCCACCTGCATGTGCGCAGCTACTCCCCTGATTGGCCCCATCAGCCCAACAAGACCTTCGCCTTCATCTCCAACCAGCCGGGCGAGGGAGAGGCCAACAGCACCCGAGCCACTGTGCCTTTCCCCTTCGACATCAAGACCCTCATTATTGCCACCACCATGGGCTTCATCTCCTTCCTGGGCGTTGTACTTTTCTGCCTGGTGCTTCTGTTCCTCTGGAGCCGGGGCAAGGGCAACACGAAACACAACATCGAGATTGAGTATGTGCCACGCAAGTCGGACGCAGGCATCAGCTCCACCGATGCACCTCGCAAGTTCAACATGAAGATGATATGAGCATGGGTCAAGGCTCCCTCCCTGGTCCTGTGCCACCCATCCCTGCCCCCTCTCCTGTGTTCGACTGCCCTCTGGCCCTCACCACCTCCCTTCTTTCTACCGGGACCTCAGAAGTCGGGGCCTGGGGAGCCCGAAGCACATATGGACAGACTGAAGTCAGAAGCTGATGAACGTGCAGCAGTCAATAATTCAATTTAAAAAGTTACAAACTTCCTCTGTAACTTGGGTTTCAATAATTATGGATTTTTATGAAAACTTGAAATAATAAAAAGAGAAAAAACTATTTCCTATAGCTAGTTGGAATGCAAACTTTTGACATCCTGATTGCTTCAGGGCCCTCTTTCAACTCAGTTTGTTTTTCTTCTGCTCCTCTTCCTCCTTTTTCTTCTCTTCCCCTGTGGGGAGGGATCACTCAGGAAAACAGGAAAGGAGGTTCCAGCCCCATATGCCCACCCTGCCAGGTCAAGCCTGAAGGAGCAGGCAGAGTGGAGGGCGTGAGCCTACTTCCCAGCTGGCTGTTTGCTGAGAGCAGGTGGTGGGGACAGGGCTGCCAGACGGGAGCAGAGTTGTCTGACCTCTGTTCCCCCGGGCCAGGCATGGCTGATGCTGTGGACAAGGGCTGGGGTCCTCCTGGAGGACAGCATACCAGCCGAGAGAGTCAGGGACTGGAGGCGGGGATGAGGCCTAACTCTGGTCCCAGCTGTGCCACTTACTTGCCCTGTGGCCACAAACAGGTGACTGGCCCTCTCTGGGCCTCAGTCTCTACATCTGTACAGACGGAAGAGGTACTCTGTCCTGCCTACCTCACAGGGCTGTTGTGAGGAATCGATGAACTGTATGTGAAACATTTTGTAACCTGTAAAGTGCTGTGCACACACGTGGGTGACTGTTCTCATTATGGTCATTATTATCTCAGGGTGAGGGATGGGGCCTCTGAAGGGGTCTCCATGGGATCAGGTTGGGGTCGGGCTGTGGTAAGGCTCGCTCATGCCCAGGGACCTCCAGAAACTCCTGCCGAGACAGTCGCCAAAAACATCAACTGGATGAAGTAGGCTCTCTAGACCCACAGGGATATCCTGTATCAAGGTCTTGGAGATCCTGAGCCCATGAGCATCATGGCTTTGGGGTCTCCCAGGCAGAATACCTTTTTTGCCTTGGCTTAGCCTATCCAAAGATTGGGAACATCTGCTCTTGCCATAAGCATTTCTAGAGTGCCTGCTGTACATCACTTCCCATGTAGAGTGCCCCGTCTTTGGGGCTGCATGAGGCAGTTCTGGGGCTCACTTTTGGACAGCCCAGACCAAGTCACCACCCCAGCTTTGCCCCATACTCTGAGCCTATCCTGGGTTGTTAAGTGTTCTGGATTGGGATCAATTTGTACATGAGCTGACCAGGAAGGTCAGATGTGGCCTCATCCACTCATACTAAACCTACACCCCTCAAACTCAACCCTGAAAAGGGATGCCCTGGATGACAAAAATGCAAAGAGACACACAGGTCACCTTGTCATGTGATTATTTTTTACATCTCAGATTTGAGGTCAGGTCTGAGTGACTTCCTGTTTTAACAATTACTAGCTGTTTGGAATTGTTATTTAACCTCTCAGACCTCAATATTCCCATTGGTAATATATTGGTCTTGATACTTTAGGTCCTTGGTTGGCAAACTGCTGCTTGTGAGCCACACGCAGCCCTTTGGCCCCTTGAGTGTGGCTCTTCCACAAAATACCACAGCTTGGGCGAATCTATTTAGAAGAAGTGGCTTTAAAAGAAGTTTAAGTTTAAAAAGTTTGGCTCTCAAAAGAAATTTTAATCGTTGTACTGTTGATATTTGGCTCTGTTGACTAATGAATTTGCTGACCACTGCTTTAGGTTGTTAGGAGGTTAACAGAGGGAATATAGGTACATTTGTTGATAGTTGGAGTGCCTTGCATTCGGGAAGCCTTAGACCAATGGTGGTGATGATGATTGCTGGTACAGATGCAAAGACTGAGAACCAGAGAAGCTAGGAGCTTATCCAGTTAAACAGCTACTAAGTGATAGGACCAGAAGCTGGGAATTCCAGACCCCAAGAGATGCGGACTTCTAAGCCTGGCTTGGGGCTTCTCAGAACCAGGCCTGGGAAACCCCACCTGGCAGAAGACCAGTTTGGAAAGCACAGGGACAAGGAGAGGATTCCTTGAGCATATGTAAAGAAGCTAGTGGTATGCAAGGCTCAAGAACCTGACATGCCTGTCTACCTCTAGAAAGACCAGAACAGTCTTTCCATTGCCTAGATACCTTGGTCAGCACCATCTTCCCACACGATGCAGCTGGGTTTGTTCCTTGGCCCCCTGGGATGCCTGGGCCTCTGGGGCTTCCCAGTGTTCTGGTAAGAGCATGTGGTTTATGGGGTCAAATTATTCCTGTTGCTGAGAAAACTGGATCCCTGGGGATACTCTGGAACTCGAAATTGTGAGTTTTTTTTCAGATGGAGGAGAGTCAGGGAGACATAAGTGCCCACGGTCAAGGTGGCTAGGTTGCCCCAAGCAAAGGAACCTGGGGACTGGGCAGAGCCCAGGTTGGGAGCTAGGTGGCCTGGATTTCAGTACTGTCCTTTCCTAGCAGAAGGTAATGAACTCAACTGTTAAGAGCCCTGCCAAATATATAGATATATTGTATTTAGAGGGGAATAGCCTGAAAGTCAGGCTGGAGAGACCACTATTTTGCTTGACAGCCTTTGAAGGGGAAAGAGGAAGAACAGATGCCATCCCACCCCTGCGCTCTGCCCCCTGCCCTTTGCCCTGGTGCACACACAGCTACGAGTTTGAATCCAGAGGTGATTGGAAAAGGAAGGCAAAGCCTTTCCTGGAAACCCATATTCTGCATAGTTCAGTGGCCCCTGTCAGCCTCAGACTTAGTGGGTTTGTGGAGCCAGCATGCCCTGCCACCTCGAGCTCTTTAGGGAGCTAATGCTCTGCTCACCTTTCAGCCTGGGTCTGAGTTTCTAGGGGAAAGGCAAGATATTGAATCCTGAGAGTTCAGCCTGCTTTCCAGGAGACCAAGACCAGAGGCAGCCTGCAGGCCCATTCTTCCATGAAACAGCTTGTCTTCAAAGAAAAGGTAATAAGGCTGGGATCCTACAGTGGACAAGCAACTAGACCCAGCCAAGGATGGCACCCAGCAGGGTAAGTATTAGAGGGAGCAGCAGGCAACAACATGCCCCCATGGTTTATCTCCTCAAAAGCGAGACTCTGAGACTCAGAGAAGGGAAATAGCCTGCCTAGTATCACACAAGATGGTTCAAATCCCATCTTGGTGTGGCACCTGTTTGTTGTGCAATAATGACCACAGCTATCAGCATGCCATTATTATGGGCAAGCAAGGAACTAACAAGGATTGTATGGGGTACACAGTAGATGATTCTAGAGAGCTGGAATGAGGTTGGGGTAGAACCAAACCGGGTCATCCCTCTATTTTGCCACTAAGGGCCTTAGGGCTGAGGGGAAGATGGGAGCTGACTAGGCCATCACTCCTGTCTGCCCAGGACGGAAAGATGGTCATTCCCTGGAGCCCTTGAGGACAAAGCCATGACCTGTGTGTGTTTGGAGGGTTGGAGGTCTGGGTAGCAGACCCCTCACTGGTAATAGGGAGTCCAGGGGACCTTGGGTCTTTTATGGCCAGAAGCCGGGGCTCATGGGGTACAAGGAGCAGGGCAGCACAGACCAGCTACTGTTAAGTGATTTGTTGGGGCCCCCATGGAAGCTGGTTCTATGATCTGACTTCCTGATTCCCCAATTTGGTGTCCTCTGATGACATAACAGCCTAACAGAAAGTCACCCCCAGTTCCCATTTCAAAAGCCCAGCTCCAACCTCCTTCACAGTTGAGCTTGCAAATCTCTAATCTCTTCATTCCTATTCTTCAGAGGGAAAACAAGTCTGATTGGCCACCTGTCAGTCAATGAATACTGGTTGTCTCAAAGACAAGTGCTCATTCCTTTGTCTAATCAGCTGAGGCCAAGGAACTAGACCTTATCCAAGCCAAGTTTGGGTGAAGATGGGGCAGAAAGAACAAAGAAACTATAACAGCTATCTAGTGCTGCATGACAACCACCCCAAAATTTAGTGGTTTAAAATAACAATCATTTATTTGTTCATTTGTTCTCAGTTTTATGATCTGAGCAGGGCTTGGTAAGGACAGCGCATCTCTGCCCTGCATGGTGTTGATCAGGGAGACTTGACTGGGGCAGAAAGATCCAAAGTGGCTTCTGGCCATGTCTGTCACCTCAACTGGGGAGGCTGGAAGGGCTGGAGTCCAGCTGGCTTCTCTGTCCCCATGGTCTCTCCAGCAGGCTCCCTGGACTTCTCTGTGGTGGCTCAGCATTCCAAGATAACACAACAGAAGCTGCCAGGTCTTGAGAAGCCTACGCCAGGAAGTCGCACAGCTTCACATTTGCTGCATTCTATTGGTCAAGGCAAGTCATAGTCACCTCCTAGATTCAAGAGGAAGAGGACAGACCAGCTCCTAGGGAGAGGAGGGCAAAGTCACAGGGCAAAAGGGCATGCCGGATGTGAGGGCCATTGCAGCCACCCTCACAGGGACTCTTACAGTGCCAGGTACTTCAGGAGCCACTCACTGGTGCATGGGCCTCCTTAGTTTACCCAGGAGTAGGGGACTTAAAAAGTGATAGTGCTTGGCCTAAGGACGGATCTACAGCTGGCAAGTAAAGAGCCAGGACTTGAACCCAAATTTGCTGCCCTGGTGCCGTGTCCTTTTGAGCAGAAGCAGGAGGTGATGATTGTGGCAGGGGGCAGGGGTAACATAGCAAAAATAATAATAGCTATTTGCCTTTCAAGGGCTATGCCAGGCATGAAGCCAACAATGCAGTACCATCTCACACCTGTCAGAATGGCCAACATCAACAAACGACAAGTGTTGGCGAGGTTGCAGAGAAAAAGGAACCCTCGTGCACTGCTGGTGGGAATGTAGACTAATGCAGCCACTGTGGAGAACAGTGTGGAGTTCCCTCAAAAACTGAAAATGGAACTCCCATTTGACCCAGTTCCCACTCCTAGGAATATATCCCAAGAAACTAGAAACACCAATCAGAAAGGATATATGCACCCCTATGTTCATAGCAGCACAATCTACAAACACTACCTATGTTTTCTTAATCCTACTACAAGGAGGTTCTCCTATGCTCTATTTTGGATAAGAACACCAAGGTTCAGGAAGAAGTGACTGCCTGGCATTCACCACCAGGTTGTGATGAAGTCAGGATTCATACTCAGGACAACGATATTTCATGGTAGAAAAGCCCCAGATTGGTTCCTTTACTCTAAGCTACTCCAGACTCAGGTTTCCCATCTGTAAAGTGGGCACAGTCCATCACCTCCCGTAAGCTCCTTCCTTTGAGAGATGGAATGAGCTGGTTGTGGAGAGTGTGCTATGGCAGGAGTGGCTGAGCTCTTGATTCAGGGTGAGTCAGGGGGTCATGATCAAGGCCTTTACGAGTCAATTCCCTACACCTAGTTCCCAATCCACCTGGCCTCTCTGTGGGGCCCTGGGATTGGAGTGATATACAAGGCCCAGTGGCTTGTTCTGAGGATCTGGCAATCTGGCCCTGGCGCCTGCTGAGCAACTGGGGACTGCTGGGCAGGATCTGAGAACAGTGGCCACATAGCGTGTCCCTAGCTATGACTGCAGGAGGGAGATGACTGCTCAGCCTGTGAAGGGTTTTACTGCTTCCCCATAAACCTATTATGGCTCAGCTTATACCCTCAGCCCAGGTGCTGTGATTGCTGGTATCTGTAAAGGCTAGGCTGGGTCTTTGGTGGCTGTGGTGACTGAGGGATGCCTTAAGGTCTCAGCCCCAGCCCCACCCCTTTCACAATTTCTTCACACCCCAGCCTTCATGCTAACCTATACCCTGGACATGACCCTAGTGGCGACCAGAGCCTGGCTTTCCTGGTACTTTCCACCAGCTCCTCCCTCATATTCCCACGTCCTATCTGGGCTGAGACATACTGACATAAATCCTGGGGATGGAATGGCAGATTGTTTAGAGGAACAGAAGGAGAACAAGTTGAGGAAAGAGAAAGCAAGCAAGAGAAAGGGCCAGTGAGCCTTTCCCTTGATTCACCCTCAATTCCCAGTGTTCATAGCATGCCAGTCGCTGTTTCAGTGATGAAGAACACAAGCCTCAGAGAGCCTGTGCAAGGTTGCACAGTTGAGTTGTAGCACCTGGAAAGCACAGATTGGTTAATATATGCTCCCATTTTATAGATGGGGAAATGGATTCAAAGGAAAGTGGCAGGTCCAGGGTCATAAAATGAGTGAATCAGTGGTAGCCCAGCTTTGCTTCAGCTAAACTGGGGTGTGGCACCAGAGAGGCGAGCACTGTGATGTTTAGAAAACCTTTCCAGTCCAAAGGAGGGGCCCACTGTAAGCAGACATTTACATAGATCATTTAAAAATATGGCATCATAAAGAGGAGAGACACAGGCATAGTAAAGCCTGCCAGCCCCAAAGCCTCTTCCAGGACATCCCAAGGGCACAGAACAGACCTGGGTGGGAAGGGGTCATGGGAGCTCCTTAGCAATATCCAGAGCTGGGATGGGGGGAGCTTTCCAAGCATCTGTCTTTGCTGGGCTCTGTTCAGCACCCCAGTCCCAGGAGCTGAGGACACTTCATTGTGTGACCTGCACCAGTCCCTGAATATTTCTGGCCTGACTTTTCCCAAGGGCTTGAGAGAAGGGTATACCTACTGGATTTCTCAGCTTCAGGGTTCACTCAGACAGTGTCTTCTGTCTCACTTCCCTGTCCCCAAACTGCTGCTAAAGTGAAGCAGAGTTACAATCTCTCCAGCAGATGAGATTTACTGCCTGCCTGGACCTGGCCCATAAATGCCCTTCACCATGTTTGGCACTGGGCGTGCAGTCACCTGGTACAGAGGTTTATCTGCCTTCCTTCAGCCCTGACCCCTCAGGCCATCTTTTGCCTATTCCACTCAACTTTCCTCAAGTACTGTTCAGTTTGAAGCCAGGACAGCCTTTTGGAGTCTTCCCATGTCTTCCTCAGGGAGCCTGGCAATCTTTAACCATTTGGGACTAGCCCCTGCCCCTCTGCTTCACTTTTCCTCTCTGTACAGATGGAGTAGGACCACATTGGCTCCAATAGCTCAGCTAGGTAAGATGGCCCATGAAGAATGGAACAAGAACCACTGCCCTGTGGTGAGTCTGGAGTATGGTGTGACGCTGGCAGGGAAAGAGGGCTAGTGGAAAGCCCTGCAGCTGAGGCTCAGAGCAGGACTGGCTGACATGGGCTAGCACCTGGATGGCCAGGAGCCAAGAGAACAGCTGTTCCCTTTTCCCTGCAGGGCAACCGGAAGGGACAGGGACACAGAGGCAGCAGGGGCTGCTGGAAGTGTGGGGAGAATGGGAGAAATGTTCTGTGGTGTGGTGAAGAGCTGAAGAGGCCAGGTCCCCAGCTAGGCCTCCAGCCTACTGCATGAAAAGAGTTTTCCAAGCACAACATAGGAAGGGGAGCATGGGGTATGGATGTACATGAGGGAATAACACCAGGTAAGCACCCCATAGTTGTGGAGCCCAGTTGGAGGCTAAGGGAAGGTTACCATTCATGTAGAGAGGAGATCAAAGGCAGGTACCAGCTTTTCAAGGGTCCTCAGGTCCTTAGTTCCAGTTCTCCTGGCTTAGGATAAGGAAAATCTATTGTGAATCCCTGCCCTTGAAATCTCCCCTGTGCCAGGGACACAATTCCCCCTCTTGTTCATTCTCAGTGCTCCCGTGGGAGGGAAAACTAATGTACATGTGAGGACCTGGGGAAGATGAGGCAGGTGTTCTGTAGAGCATCATCCAGGCAATGCGGAGCTATGGTGAGTGCCTGAGCATAAGAGGGACACATTTCAGCCTCTAAGAAGGAAATACTTGAGGAGCAGGAGCTATGACGGCAAAGGCTGAGTATGCACATCTCTCTGCTTACACACACACACACCTACTCCTATGGACACACTCCATGTGCACATGAAAGAGCTCACATTTGTGCAGTGTCATACATGCTCCCCCCTACATGAAATAATACATGTCAATACACAAACCTATTCATGTACCCATGTACACAAACACCTTCAGTGTATACCCAGCTATTATCATTGGTGCACTATGCTATCACACATGCAAGCACACTAAAGCACAGACCCGAAGAAAAGCCCCCTATCCTTCCCATCCTCCACAGCACACAGAAATAAGGACATTCTCACCCTGCAACCAACTTCCAGCCATATGTCCTCCCAGAGGTCCATGCCCCCCTCCCAACAGCAGCCTCCTTCCTGGGTTTACAGCATGACTAGGCTGGCCCTATGCACGGTGCTCACTCACCCTGCACACACACGTGAGCCTGCACACACGCATGCACACACTGACAACAGCCCCCAGTCTTGCTCCCACCCAGGCTAGCCAATGAGACTATGTCTTCCAGTGATATCTCTTAAGAGACTGGGGGATCTACCAGGTGGGCTGAGGAGGAGAGTGGCCATGAGGACCTTCCGCCACACTTGTGCCCACTCTTCTCCCCCACCTCACCCTTCCTTAGTCCTTACAGGGTTAGAAGGCAGAGCTAGACTAAGGACAGGAGTGGTAAGGGAGCCCCAGAGGTGATAGGTAAGCATCCTAATCAAAGATGCCTTGTATGGCCTACCCCACAGGTCTCTGAAGGAACCTGGCTCAATTCTTTCTCCAGAGGATTCTGAAGAGCTTGCATTGACCTCCTTTCTTTTCCTCAAATGGAAGATTCTTCCCCTTGGGCCTCTCCACATGTTCTTCCCTCTGCTGTGAATGCCCCCTACCATCCACACTCATACACACGTGTTTAATTATTTTCTTCTGGCATCCTTCAGCTCATGGTATAGGTCATTTCTCCAAATAGTCCTTTACTCGTTACCACTGCCCCTTTCCCCACCCCCATTCTGAATCAATCCCCTGGTTTAGGGCCTGTCAACAATGGGGCTACTATGCAAGACCATACCATACCTTAGGTGTTTAAATCACAATGAAATACAAAGCATGCCAACAGGTGAGGCTGGTCAAAGGGGCTAAGTGAAGGAGTTTAAGAGCATGGCATCTGGAACCAGATGTCTGGGATCTAAATTCTGGCTCTGCTGTGTGACTTTGGGTAAGTTTTCAATGTCATGTGTGAGGGTTAAAGTAGATCATGCCTGCAAAGCACTTTGAACAGTGTCTAGTTTGGAGTAAGTGACCAATAAATGTTTGCTTCTACTATTATTATTCTTATGGAATCTCCATTATATGCATATAATGCCATCTTCCTCATATAATGCCCCCAACCTTCATTCAGAATAATGATTGAGCCCTAGACCAGATGACTCACAGGTAGTGAGCAATGGAGGGTTTGTCCCTAAGACATAGCCAGACCCATTCCAAAACCAGGTACCCATTGTCCCATCAGTGTAGAAATTAATAGTCTATGGTGATAACCAATTACAATGGTCTTATTTTATTGAATGGACAGCTATCTGTCTCTCTTTTGGAACTTAAAAATCAAGCATGATTTCTAACAGGCTCTGTAGGCCGTTCTAATTATCTGGCTTATGGCCCACCTATTGCCTTCTGGGTGGGGCCTATGATTCTTAGCTTTGGAGAGAGCCACTGTTATTCATTTCAGCTGCTCTGCTAGAAGGGGAAGATTTTCCCTGCCAGACAGAGGAGTCTCAGCAACAGGAAGGGACTTTACTCAGGGTCTTCTTGCTACTCTCATCCATACTCAATTTGAGGTTATATATTTCTCCAGGATCACTTATGCCTACAGCCATTCTGAAACCTCACTTCTGCTTTGTCTTCTGGGTCAGAGTCTAGCCAAGTTCAGCTGTTACTCTGATGCTGGCCCATCAGCTTTCCCTCCGTGGGTTTCACTGTCCCCATCCATAAAATGGAACAATGGTTCGTGCTCTGGAGCACTCCCTCTATTCCTGGCTCCCTCCTGCTCACATATTCACGGAGCACCTACTTTCTGCAGGCACTGGGCCAGGCATCAGGGATTATAAGGAACAAGACTAAAAAAGTACCTACTCTCTCGGAGTTTAGAATCTGGTGAGGGAGACAGACTCCAAGCGGCCAATCACTCAAATAATACACATTTAAAATTGTGATCAGAGCCAAAACCGGCATGGCTCAGTGGATAGAGCATTGGTCTGCAGACTGAGGGGTCCCAGGTTCAATTCCAGTCAAGGGCATGTACAATGATTGCGGGCATATCCCTGTAGGAGGTGTGCAGGAGGCAACTGGTTGATGCTTCTCTCTTATCAATGTTTCTAGCTCTCTATCCCTCTCCCTTCCTCTCTGGAAAATATCAATAACATATTTTTTAAAATTTGTGATCAGAGAGGTAAGTACCAGGTGTTTTGAGAAATTGCAGGAATGGGTAGAGTGGGCTCCATGGTTCAGAGGGCATTCTATAGCTTATAAAAAGCAGTGATGTGAGGAGAGTAACCACATTTCTCCACATGAGTGCCATAGGCCCCGCCCCTGGGCAGAAGGCAGAGTGGAGCTGTCTTCAGAGGGACAGCCACCCTCCGCTCATGTCCTCTCCCCATTGTCAGGGGGGAGGCAAGCAGCAGGCCCCACCTCTTCATCTGAGAAGGACCTCCATGCTCTGCATAAGCGGCTTCCTGGGAGATCCACTGGGGATTTGGCACACCTGGTTTTTGTCTCTCTCCACACTAATTGGCCAGGCGCCCTAGGGCACAGCTGCACATCTCTGTAAAACCCTGACAGGCAGTCTAACTTTCTGAGGAAGCGTGGGCACGGAGCCACAGAAAGCACCTGGCTTGTGGGATGTGCCCTGTAGGTACCAGGGTTCTTCCTCACTGGGCCCTCGAGGGCAGATCAATGGAGACTACGGGGGTGTGGGGCTCTTAGGCTGGAATAAGGTGTAGCTTTTAGTGCTGTCTGTATCCAAAATGATTTGGCTGCAAAGAACTGAGAAGGAAAATAGAGGGGGAAACTTTGGGAGCTTACAGGCTAGTTCAGAGTCTAGTTAAACAGTAATCTTACTTCCCCATTCTAACTGATCTGGGCAGAGCTGCACAGCCCACCCCGAGGGGCCCACCATAAGGAGATACATATATGTCAAAACCTCCCCACATTGGCAGTTCAGGCTTTGGATCAGAGTCCCCTGGACTAGCAGCACTGCATAATAAAGGTAACTTTCCTAATTCCTCTGGGTGCTGGCTGTCATTCTCCTGGGCCATTTGCCACAACATTTTTGGTTCACTGACCATGAAGCATCAGCTGTGCTGGCTTTTGGGGCCACCAGTGAGGACATCGAACTCCAGGACACTTGTTTCCGGCTCTGAGACTCTGTGACAGTGCCACCGGCACATCCACTGGTTCCTGGACTCCTGGGGCTGGAGAGACTGCTGTGACTTCGCACTTCAGTGGATTCACTGGGGCAGGAAACACCTTTCTAGACCCACTGGTACATCTGACTGGCAAGTTTCAGGCCTGTCTTTCATTACAGAAGAGTCTGGCTAATTACCATCAGGCAAATATTTGCCTCAGGACTTTCCATGGGATAAGAGTCAGAGTTCAGGCCTGCCTTTAGGGGCAGAAGAGAATCAACTTCTAAGCAGTATTACTCCCTCCATTCAGGGAAGTAAAAACTTGGACTGACTGGTGTGTGAATGAGAGTGTGAATAGTGATTCTCATATGGCTAAGGGGGCATGGTCGCCTGGGGGACTGAGGCAACCCAGTTCCTCCATGTGGTGGTGATCCATGTCCGGGGTTCATATGGATTCTCCAAAGCTAAGAGACATCTCTTCCAGGAGAGTGGCCAGTGTGTTTCTGTTGAAATTGTATGTCTTTTTATTGTTCGTGTGAAGATGGGGCAAGTCCTGCTGTGGGAAACCCAGTTATGTGTAGTAAGGCTGATCACATGACAAGAACTGCAGGAAAGTCCCAGCAGCTGCCAAGAATGCTTGTTCTTGGGACTCTCTCTGCTCTCCCGTAAGCGTTTTTGCTAGTGAGATTTCTGTCTGTATATGAGTAATGTAATCTTTTAGGGAATTTAGTTTACTCTTCCCTGGTTTATAAATATAGGCCTATTCGTAATTTTCCAAAGTCTTTGATAACTTAAAGGCTTTGGAGAGTCACAGGGTTAAATGATACTGAAACTTTAATTAATCTGAGTTAACCTTTCCTGGAGAATCTAGAGGGTGAAGATGAATTTATTAATAAATAAGTCTTGTATTTTATTTGAAATCTCTCCTAAAATATGAATGTATTGCTAATCTGAGGAATGTTAATTACTTACATGTCACCTAAAATTAAGGTTAGAAATTCTAACTAGAAGGAAAGTATGGCTTTGGTGCAATAGAGAAAGCATAGGCATAGAAATGCATTTTGAAGAAGAAAGAAGGTAGTTTCTAAAGCTGGTTATTTCTGAAAGTTATATGAATGTTTGTGTCTAATACACTTTGATATGTAATCTTTTGGGTTTAGATTTTAAGAAACTTCTCTTGACCTAGAATTGGCTTTAGATTATCCCAATATGCTCTGAAATGCCTCGAATGTTTGTTTTCTCTTTCATGAAGGAAAATTTTGTACTGAAGGCACATAGGAACCTTTGTCAAGCATGATTATAACTAATAGTAATTAATTATGATATATAGAATATTGGGCTTTACAGAAAAAAAATTGCTGGAGATTATAGTGTGAAACTAGTTCCCTGAAAGTTAAGAAAATTCTGTGAGTTAGAATGGCCAGACTATGGTGTGGGTTGGCCCTCAGAGAGAACCCTAGATGTCCCAACTGTCAGGGCCCTCTTTGAGTTCATCACGGATGACCCTGGTCATCCTGATCAGTTTTCTTACATACTAGATTAATGGCTAGAAATAGCTTGGCACATGCCTCTTTGGATCTGCCTCTGTATGTGTAAGAAGGGACAGAGTAATGTTTTAGTGGCAGGAGAACAGAAACAGGCAGAAGGAAACTCTTCAGCTGGCACCCTCCAGTCAGCTCCTGTTTGCCTTTGAGTGGGAAAATCCAATCACAGGGGCTAAGGAAGAGATCACCAGGACTGGACTGTTACAAGGATTCAAGAACCCCGCGCACTAGCATCAGACTTGTTTAAATTTCCAGGACAGGACAGGCCTCTACAGAATCCGGACTTAGTCTTAAATAAAGGAAAAAGAAGAGCTAGGTATGCAGTTTTATTAAACTTTGAAATAATAGAGGCACAGGCCCTGCCTAAAGGATGGTCAGCACAAAGGGCAGAACTTTGTTCCTTAGTCAGAGCCTTAGAACTACACTGACTCATGCTATGCCTTCGCCAATCTGCATATCCATGGGGCCATATATAAGGAAAGGGAGCTCATGATGGCCAGAAGAAAAGGAATAAAAAATCAGAATGAGGCCTTGAAGTCACTAGAAGCAGTTGGGAGCCCAATGAAATAGCAGTCATCCATTGTAAAGGACATTAGCGGGGAAAAGACTCGGTGTCAGAAGGGAACCATTGTGCAGGCGCAGCGACAAGGCTAGCTGTTAAGGAGTAGGTGGCACCATCGCAGATCATGCTGACTGTTTAATTACCAGAACCTCCAAAATACACCCCTCAAGAAGAAGAATGGGCCCAGCAAGAAGAAGGTAAGAGGACAAAGGGAGGTTGGCGGATACTCCCCTATCATAGTGTCTATGTTCCAGAACAGTTAGCTCATAGGGTAGTCCTCCAGCAGCATGAACTTACTCAATTAGGGAAGACGGCTCTAGAAGCCTTGTTAAGCAGATACTATCTAATTGCCTATCTCCCCTCCTTATGCTCCTCAGTCTCTCAGAGCTGCCTCCTCTGTGCACAGAACAATGCAAGCAGGGTCCTATAGGACCTATAGGAATTCAGCATTGTGGGAAGGCTCCCTTTGAAGATGTAGAGGTAGACTTTACAGAATTAGGGCACCTTTTCAGGCTGGGTCGAGACATATCTTACCCAAATGGAGAAAACAACATAATTCCAAGGTATGGAATGTCATTAACCATAGGTCAGATAATGGCCCAACCTTTGTAGCTGTGTGCAGCAGGTAGCTAAGGCCTTAAAAATTAAGTGGAAATTACATGCAGCCTACAGACCCCAGAGTTCTGGGAAAGTAGAGCTCATGAAACGGATTCTCAAGCAGGCTATGGCTAAGCTATGCCAGGAGATGAACTTACCCTGAACAGATATCTTGTGCTCCAAGGGGTATGCTGTTCCAAAGGGCCAGGGTAGGGTTCTCTCCATTTGAAATTCTATATGGCAGTCTCCCTCCCTTAATTAGGCCAAAGAGAGATTTTGGGGAAGTAGGGAAGTTAGAAATTCAGAAACAGCTACAAGGACTTGGGAAAACTATCCTTGATGTCTACAGATGGGTTATTGATCAATTGCCAATCTCTCTAGGAACAGCTGTGTAACCTCACAAGCCTGGGGACCAGGTTTGGGTAAAAGATTGGGGGAAAAAAGGTCCTAAGCCAACTTGGAAGGGACCTTATCCAGTTGTACTAACCACCCCTTCAGTTCTCCAAGTTGCAGGACTGAACAGGTGGATCTACCACTCTGGGTGAAAGCAGCCCACCAGCTGGACAATCAACATCCAGAGTGCAGAGCCACCTCTGAGGATCATCTTCAAGAAGATGGCAGATCTGGCTGACCAATATGACTTTGGTATTTATGAATAATCATAGTTTTCATTTTCCTAACAGTTTTATTCTGTCTGTATACAAATGTCACTGGAACACCCAGACTGGTATCAGGAGGAGAACTTCTCTGACCTTGGTACTCCGATATACTATTAGGACCCCCTCAGGGAAGATAATAAAAATCTTGGCATGCTACACCCCCCTTTTTCATTACCCTCCTTCATCAGGAAATAGCTAGAGTGGTCGGCGACCTTAACCCCAATTCCTTTCTTCTGTAATCCCCAAAGCTAAGGCTAGCTTGTGGAACAAGAGGGGGGAATAAGATGGAAAATAGAGGGGCAACTTTGGGGGCTTACAGCCTAGTTCAGTATCTAGTTAAACAGTAATCTTACTTCCCCATTCTAACTGATTTGGGTGGAGCTGCAAAGCCCACCCTGAGGGGCCCACCACAAGAAGATATATATATATATAAATAAAAATGTAAATGTTCCTTTGTTCAAAATCTTAAATCTCCAAAAGTTCTTCACCGATTGCTTTAAAATTTTGACACAACCTTGCCTTCGAATATACACGTGTTTTTATATACTTTGTACCTACTATTATATAGATGTCATATCTGTGACAGGTAAAAGCATGCTTTTATTGAAAAACATCACCATCTGTTGGCTGTAAAAGCAACACACACTATACTAAATATTTTACGATTACATTTCAATGTTGATAATGATTGAAGATTTGTGCTTAGAAATCGCAAACAAAGTTTTCAATCAATTGGGAATGCCATCACCGAATCGATCTGCTGCTGCTTCATTCGATGTAGAATTGTATCGTAAACAAAATTACAACACCGGTGATCTTTTGTTGTATGTGCAATCAAATATTCCTAAGCTAACACATGAGCAAAAAGGCATTTAAGATCAAATAATGCACACTGTCAATAACAAGGTTTGAGAAATCTTCTTCTTAGATGTACCAGGAGGAACTAGTAAAATGTTCCTAATTGATTCTGGTAGCATTTCAATCCCAAAATAATATAGCTTGAGCTCTGTGTCTTCTGGAATAGCCGTGACATTGCTACCAGGTGGAAGAACTGCTCATTCTGCTTTGAAATTGCCATTGAACATACAATTCATTGAAACTCCCACGTGCAACATTTCCAAAGCGTCTGGTATGGCAAAAGTATTGCAGAAATGCAAACTTATTGTTTGGGATGAATGCACAATGCGCACAAAAAATCGCTCCAGGCTCTTGATCGATCATTGCAAGATTTGCATGGAAACATCTGACCATTTGGGAATACATTAATTATTGCTTGCAGGAGATTTCAGGCAAACATTACCTGTAATTCCTCGATCGGCACCAGTGGAAGAAATAAATGCTTGCCTGAAATACTCTACTTTGTGGCAACATGTAAAGACGTGAAAATTAACTACAAATATGTGTGTCCAGCTGCAAAACCATCAATCAGCTGAGATATTCTCACATCAATTGCTGGAAATTGGGAATGTAAAGGTGCCGGTTGTTCTGACATTAGGACGAATTTCATTGCTTCTGAAATTTAGTGACATCAAAAGAAGAATTGGTTGAAAAAATATTTCCAAATATTCAAACAAATTATAAGAATCATGATTGGCTGAGTGAACGAGCTATTCTTGTGGCCAAGAACAAAGACGTCTAAGAACTTCACAATATTATTCAGTCTAACATTCAAAGCGAGGCAGTCACATACAAGTCTGTCAACACTGTTGTGGAAGCAGATGAAGCAGTTCATTATCCAACAGAATTTTTTAATTCACTCAATCTGCCAGGGATACCACCGCACGTACTGCAATTGAAAATCAGTGCACCAATTATCATGTTGCGAAATACCAACCAGCCAAAGCTTTGCAATGGCACTTGGCTTGCAGTGAAAAATTAATGAGCATCGTAGAAGCTACAATCTTGACAGGACCTTTCAAAGGTGAAGATGTCCTCATTCCTATGATTTCAACGGATATGCCATTTCAATTTAAGAGATTGCAATTCCCAAGTCCATTGGCGTTTGCAATCATCATCAACAAAGTGCAGAGCCAATCTTTAGAATTGTGCAGTTTAGATCTAGACACAGATTGCTTCTCACATGGACAATTTTATGTTGTATGTTCTAGAGTCGGCAAACCAGACAATCTCTAGGACTGCACAAACAATGGAACAACAAAAAATATTGTATACCCACAAGCATGAAATTAAACATATAAGAAATGTGTGCTTTCACTTTTCTTTCTTGTCCATTTAATCAGACTGAGCCACAGCAATGCATAGCTGGGTACAGCTAATATTATATATATAAAAAGAGAGAGAAAGAGAGAGAAGGGTGGGGAGTGTCCCTCAGCCCAGCCTGGACCTCTCCTATCTGGAACCCCTCGAGGGTTGTCCGACTTCCCCTTTAGGCCTGATCCCAACTGGCAGTTGGACATCCCTCTCACAATCCAGGACTGCTGCTCACCTGCCTATCTTCCTGATTGCCCCTAAACGCATCTGCCTGCCAGCTTGATCACCCCATACCACTCCCCTGCCAGCCTGTTTGCCCCTAACTGCCCTTCCCTGCAGGCTGGTCACCCCTAACTGCCCTCCCCTGCAGGCCTGGTACCCCCTAACTGCTCTCCCCTAACTGCCCTCCCCTGCAGGCATGGTACCCCCCTAAGTGCTCTCCCCTATAAGCCTGGGTCCCCCCCAACTGCCCTTCCCTGCAGGCCTGGTCCCTCTTATCTGCCCTCCCTTGCTGGCCATCTTGTGGTGGCCATCTTGTGTCCACATGTGGGCAGAATCTTTGACCACATTGGGGTGATGGTCAATCTTTTGTGTTGGAGTGATGGTCAATCTGCATATTACTCTTTTATTAGATAGGATATAGGCCTGGTGCATGGGTGGGGGCCAGCTTGTTTGCCCTGAAGGGTGTCCCGGATCAGGGTGGGGGCTACCTTGGGGTGTGGAGCAGCCTGGGCGAGGGGCCTGTGATGGTTTGCAGGCCAGCCACACCCCCCAGCCACCCAAGAGGAGGCCCTGGTATCTGGGACTTATTTATCTTCTATAAGTGAAACTTTGTAGCCAGGAGCAGAGCCAAGCCTCCTGCTTGCACCATGGCGGCAGCCATTTCTGTTGGGATTTATTTACCTTCCATAATTGAAACTTTGTAGCCTTAAGCGGAGGCCAAGACAGGCCAGGGCTGTGCAGCTTGGCTTCCTCCATCACCGGGGTAAATCCTAGCCTCCTGCTCTCTCCAGCTCTGTGGTTGCTGCCATTTTTGTTGGGATTTTTTTATCTTCTATAATTGAAACTTTGTAGCCTTGAGTGCATGCCTGGGCCAGCCAGGGTGTGTGGAAAGCTTGGCTTCCTCCATCGCCGGCGAAACCCAAGCCTTCCTTCTGCTTGCTCCATGGCTGCAGCCATCTTAGTTGGGGTTAATTTGCATACTCATTCCTGATTGGCTTGTGGCATGGCTTGTGGGCATGGCCGAATGATGGTTAATTTGCATATTACTCTTTTATTAGATAGGATATATATCTTTTATTAGATAGGAGATATATATGAAGACCTCTCCACATTGGCAGTTCAGGCTTTGGACCAAAGTCTCCTGGACTAGCAACACTGCATAATAAAGATAACTTTCCTGATTTCTCTGGATGCTGGCTGTTGCTCTCTTGGGCCATTTGCCACAACAGAACAAAAGCCCATTTAAAGATAATCTCTAACAAGGGGGTTTCTGAAAGGATTTACTCTCGAGGAAGCCTGTCACAAGAAGCTTCCTCTCTTAGCTCAGCTTCTGGCTGCACAGCTGCTCAGGTCACCTGTACCTTTGTGCAGATCGAGTGGCTTCCTCTGCTACTCAATCAGGGGCACAGCTAACAGGGAAGCTTCAACTCCCTGCTGCAACTCAGTCTCAGAATTTAATTCTGAATTCCCAAGAGAAATTGTGATGGGCCAGGTTTAGGTCAAGGGTCCATACTGACCACCTCTTCCAAGCTCTGGGAGGTGTGAAGTCTCCAAGTAGGAGTGTGAGTAGAGTGGAAATGGTGGATTTTTCTAGACCAATCAGTTGCTCTCAACCCTGACTGCACATTGAAATCATGAGGAAGCTTTGAAAACTAACCTCCTCCTGATCCCAGATATTCCAGTTTCAACAGTCTGTGGTGCTGCCTGGGTAATGGGAGTTTCAAGAGTCCCCCAAGTGATTTTAATATGAAGCCAAGGTACACACTCCCATTCTAAAGATGCTCAGATGTCATCCATCCCTCTAGGTTTCAGGCCAAGTGAAAGTTCACCCTCCAAAGGGTGATTCCCAAACCAGCTGCTCCAAGATAAGCTCAGAATCTTGACTCCCAGGCCTGGTCCAGCCCTTATGAATCTGAATGTCTGGGGAAGAGCTCTGCTGATTCTTATCACCAAGAAAGCTGGGGCCTTTGTGCTTAATGACAATTTTACCCACTATCCATGTACCTAGCATACAATCATGGGGGAAATCAGCCCATGTGCAATGGATGCTTCCATATAACAAAAGAAGAAGTAGAAATAAGTTTTAAGCCCAGCACTGCACAACTGTCATTAGTAAAGGCCAAGTAGGTAATAGGAACAGTTCTGACACTCCTATCTTTGTGCTTGAAGAACAGAGTAGACATCAGTGCTCTGTTTGCTTTGTGTGAGGTGCTACCCACTCCCAACCATGTGAGATGCATTAGAGATGCTGTCTTCTTATGGAACACACAACCCCAGACATAGTCTGTTCTAGGGGAGGGCAATGACCCAATATCTTTGCTGCTGTGAATGGACAATAAATTGGCACTTTCCTAAGTGCAGTTTATCAGAACCCTTTCCTAGTATGTTTGAACATGAAACCAGAGAATATCAATATCTGTTTTTCATTGCTGTTGGGGCCAGGTAAAGTCAGCCTGGGAGTTTCCAGGAGCCAAGTTCCTAGTTTACAGACAATGCAGGGAGTGACATAGGTGAGCTATGGTCCCTGAGCCTGGCTCTTGGTGAGCCCCAGATCTGGGTCCCAATAGCTATGAGCACAACATAGTGAACAGCTTTGCTTCCATATCCTAGGGGGAAACTAATTCCATACTTTATCTGAAGGTCAGTTTCTTATCACCTCAGTCCTGGGGTCAGTTTATATTTTAGGGACAGTGTCAAGTGGATATCTGCCATTTAAAAAATCCTTTTAATGTCAAGTTAAAGAAAAATTTGAAGAAACACAATTGCAAAATGAACTTCCAGGCTTTCCTGTCCCAAACTGAAAACCATCTGTCAATGTCTGTCTCTACCAGGAGCTAGATTGTTTTTCATCTTTACTCCTCTGCATATCTATTTCAATCTCCTCATGTCTGCCAACCAAAGTTCTCCATCACCTATAAACATTCCCTTGGCTGAGCTTAACCACCCCAAGATGGCAGCCCCTGCCTGGGGCCATCGCAACTTTGAAACTCAGTTCTCTGCACTTAACCTAATCTCTATGCCCTGATTTCAAATTCCCATGAGATATACACTGATTGGCCATGTTTTAATCATGTGATTTCAACCTGGCCCAATCAGGGACCCACCCCTGTTCACCCCATCTTTGGAACTCAGGAACAGAGGGAGATTACTTTTGGATAAACTCAACTGAAACTGCAAGTTCTCCATGAGGGCTATTCTTCAGCCAGTTAAGAAGAGAAAGTGGGACTCTTAACCAGGGGCTTGGCTGATTCTGCTACCAGAGCCTCAGAGTTTATGAGAAGAGACAAGCAGGGTGGCCCTCACCATCACTGTCATCCCCTTTCCCCAAGGCAGCAGCTATAGCACTGTTTTGCATTCTGTCCAGATATTTCTAGTAAATAAACAATTGATGCTTTTGATATCATGTTAATTTCACAGGCTGCTGCTCTACTGACCATTTCCATACTCTGCCAGTGCCTCTTGTCAGTTTTATATTCTCAAGGCTTCCTGACTACAGACATAAAAACAAATGGCTTGACAGGAGACAAAATGGCGGCTGAATAGGCAGATGTGTCCCAAGCCTTACCCCAGAGCAGATAGAAGCAACAATTAAATCAAATAACATACTCCTGGAATTGGCAAAGTAGACACAGCTGGTGACACACTTCATAGCTTGGAAGGGCAGAGGACATCTGGAGAACAGTAAAACTGGGGATCTGGGCTGGAGAGAGTTGCAAGACCTGGCCCAGTGGGTCAGAAGGAAGCCACCCAGTTGCTGCATCTTTTGGGGACAGACGTAACATCTGACTATGTAAAGGAAGTCCACAGACCTAAGCCCACAGCCATGAGAGCCTGAGTCCAGAGGGGCAGCCTGAACAACTTCCCAAGCCACACAATGCTGAAGGGGAGAGAAACTCGCAGTGGCACAAATCTTTCCCCTCTTTTTGGTCTCTGCTTTTATTCACTAAACCCAGTTCATAGGACCTTTCAAATACAAACACTCACCTGTGGCTAAGGTGCAGGTGGAGGTGCAGATTTGTGGAGTCTGGGGAGAGGCTGTGGAGAAGAGCAGGTTGGGAAGAGGTGTCTGGAAGTCTGGCATTGGGACATTTCTGACATTCTGGACCTAAGCAGCCTTTTTCTCCTGAAGAGCTAGCCCCTCTCTGCAGTCTTCCAACAACAAATACAGCCACATACATACTACTCCCTGAGGCTTACTAAAGATACAAAAAATATTTTTTTTAATAGTCCCTGAGAGCCCTCAGAGATTGGGCTGAAGAGAGGCTGTTCAGTCCCAGAAAGAGATATGGCAACCTCTATAGCCTTGTCAGAAATAGCCACTTGAGATATTAAGATTGAAAGTGGGCAGATAGGCTAAGTGGGCAGATTGGTCCCACTTGTTGGCAGTCAAGGTGGTAGAGACAGACACAAAGAAGCAGTGGACTGCTTGGAACTTCCACATGGTGCTAACTACCTAATAGGAAACTGAGAAGTAGCAAACAGTACAGAAGAGTGGGATTTTAAATCATCCCCAATGGGGCATTAAAACTTAGTGAAAACAAATGACACTTCACTTTTTTATTTTTATTTTATTATTATTTTGTTATTTTTTTTCTTTTGTTTGTTTGTTTTTTATTTCTTTTAGCACTATTTTTCCATCATTCTATTTTTATTATTTTATCCTATTTTTAAAAAATATTTTTCTTTCTATTTTTTTTTCTTATCCACTCATTTTCTTTCTACATCTTCTATAATGAACTGAGGTTCTCCCCTTAGTCATCCAATTCCTTAACCTTACTTTCTGTATATAAATTTGATAAGAGAGTGAGCCACATAACCAGACATCAGGAGAGGAGACTCCATCCACAAATGGGTCAAAAACACCCCAGACTCAACTACAGAGGCAGGAAGATGGCAGCAGGAGGATGACAGTGAGAAAGAAAGTGTGAGTGAGGGAGGGAGAAAAAGGGGAGTGTTTATGTGTGTGTGTACATGAGTGAAGGACAGTTAGATCCCACAGGACCTTCAGCAGCTGGCAGACCAGGTTTGCCTAGCTGGGCAGCCTCTGCTACCATTGCGAACAGTCCCTGGTGGCTGGTTCTACTGCAGAGGCTGCACCATCTTGAAATGGACAGCTTTTGTGACTGGAGTCCACCTTCAGCTCCACCCAGTTTGCCCTTAGACACCACCCAGAACTCTACAGCCACCCTGCTGGGGACCTGCTGCCTTGGCTGCAGTCCCACAGACACCGAGACTCCAGCCACCCCAGCTACAGGCTCCTGTGAGTTCTGAAGTGTACTCTCCTCTCAAAGATGTCCTGAAGCTTTAGCCTAGGGCACCGCAACTGCATGAGCAGCAGCCAGGCAAGCAGCCAACCAATGTCTGAAGAGCAGGAGCCACACATAGCCTGCCCCCATCCAAGGAGCAGCAGTCATGCATAGTGCTCTGTCTGAGGAGTGCCAGCCCCATGCACAGCTCGCCCCCAGCTTATGAGCATCAGTTACACATAGCCCACCCAATCCAAGAAGCAGCAGCTGGGTGAGCAGCTTGTCCCCACCAGCTGGAAGAGCCACCACTGCTGTGAGCAGCCATGTGAGTATCACCCAATTGAGGATCCACCACCAACTGAGAAGAAGCTGCTGCTGCAACAGCCCGAGGAGCATCCACAGCCCAAGTAGCCACTACTATTTGACACCTAGATCCTTTGGTGAGAGACAAAATGGGGAGACAAAGTAACCCCCAAAGGAAAGAAAAGGAGGAATCTCCAGAAAAAAAAAAAGCTAAGTGAAATGGAGGCATGCAATAAGTCAGAAAAGGAATTCAGAATATGGGAAGTCCTTTGGTTACATCAGAAATTTGTTCCTATGGCACAATGTAAAACAGTTTTCACCATAAGTTGGAACCCACCTACATAAGCACCTACATCACTCTCATGGAGTACATACACAGCAGCAATGAAGTAAAAAAGCAAAAAAAATTTTTCAAAGAAAGATAACAATTCCTGAACTTTACTTGTAGTAAATAAATAATAAAAAACATAAAGCAAATATGTACATTTTGGGGGATGACGGAACTGTTTTTTGTTGTTGTTGTTATTGTTGTTGTTGTTTTTAAATAAATACTGTAAATGGAAGATGGCTATTTAACCACAAAAAGACTTAAGACAAGTCTGGCATAACCCAAGGACTGCCTGTAAGGGTCATATAGTTCATAAACAAGATGGATGAAAAAAATAAACTTACATAAGAATCAAGAGGAAATAAAGAGTGATATAACCACAATACAATACACTATGGAAAGTTTTAACAGTAGACTAGAAGAAGTGAAGGACTGAGTTAGTGAATTAGAGGACAGGGCAGCAAAACATACCCCAAATGAACTGCAATTGAAAAAAATTAAAAGACTGGAGTAGAGCCTAAGGAAGCTTTGGGACAACATGAAACAAAGCAAAACACGTATAATAGGGGTATCAGAACAACAAGAAGAGGAACAAGGATTAGAAAATCTATTTGGAAAAAATGTCAGAAAACTCCTCTGATCTGGGGAAGAATAAGTCACATAAGCACAGAGAGTTCCAAACAAGTTGAACCTGAAAAGGCCCACATCAAGACACAACATGGAGAAATCAAGATGGTGGTATAGATAAGCACCTAAACTGCTGTCTCGTACAATAATTTCAAAACTACAACTAAAAGACAGAACGGACATCATCCAGAACCACAGGAAAGCTGGCTGAGTGGAAATTCTACAACTAGAAAGAAAGAGAAAAGCTCACGGAGAATCAGAGAAGCTCCAAAGGGCTGAGGTATGGAGACACATGCACAGAGAGGAAGGGCAGCTAAGTGCCTAGCTGTCTTTCTCTGGCAGGAAGGAGAAGGAAACACCGACTGCACTGAACCCCAGTTCCGGGCGAGCCCCTGGGGACCCATGCTCTTATGGGGGGAATCTGGACTGTCAGGCAGAAACTCAGGGAGCCATAAAAGGCAGAGGTCTGGAGGCATGCACACAAGTGCACACAGAAAGACTGACTGATGAGTGTGGTGCAGGCTTTCTCTATCTGGAGGGAACCTAAAGCTCCCAACTGCTCTGAAATCCAGTTCTGGGCAAGAATCTGGGAAACCAGGTTCATTTGGGGAGAAACTGGACTGTCTGGCAGTGGGTGAAACTTGAGGGCAGCTTTCTCTCAGAGGTCCTTGCAGTGATTACAGAGGGACATTGAGACCCAGGGGCCTCATAGAGCAGGGATGAAGGGAAGCCAAGACTGTCTGCTCAGCCCTGAGACTCCCGCCCCATCCAAGCTGAGCTCAGAGGCTTTTGTAATTTGTCAAGTCTGGTCCCATAAGGCTGACTCCAGCACAGAAGTTCTTCCAGTGTAGACACAGCTGATACTCACAGCCAAGTGGCATGGAGGTCAATTCCTCCCAGTGATACCAACAACAATCAAGGCTTAACTTCAACAAGGCTGTACACACAGTCCACAAAGGGGTGCACCAAAAGTGTTCACCTCAGGTAACTGGGGAGACCGACCCACTGGGCCATAAAGGACATCTAACACACAAAGCTATCCTACCAACTCAGGGAAGCAGTGAAAATGTGGAGACAAAGAAACAGGTCACAAATGAAAGAAATGGAGGAAAACAAATGACTGGATATAGAATTCAAAGCTACGGTTATAAGAATTTCTTAGAAAAGGCCGACAAATTTAGCCAGAACCTCAAGGATATGAAAAAAGAACCAATTGGATATTAAACATACACTGACTGAAATAAAAAAATATTATACAGAGACCCAACAGCAGACTAGAGGAACACAAGAATCAAGTCAAAGATTTGAAATACAAAGAAGCAAAAAACACTCAGCCAGAAAAGAAAAAGGAAAAAAGAATCCAAAAATTTGAAGATAGTGTAAGGAGCCTCTGGGACAACTTCAATCATACCAACATCCAAATTATGGGGGTTCCAGGAGAAAAGAGAGAGCAAGATACTGAAAACCTATTTGAAGAAATAATGACCAAAAACATCCCCCACCTGGTGAAAGAAATAGACTTACAAGTCCAGGAAGCACATAGAACCCCAAACAAAAGGAATCCAAAGAGGTCCACACCAAGACACATCACAATTAAAATATCAGGAGCAAAAGACAAAGAGAGAATATATTAAAAGCAGCAAGAGAAAAGCAGTCAATTACCTACAAGGGAGCACCCATACAATGTCAGCTGATTTCTCAACAGAAACTATGGAGGCCAGATGGGAGTGGCAAGAAATATACAAAGTGATGAATAGCAAGAACCTACAATCAAGATTACTGTGTCCAGCAAAGTTATCATTCAGAACTGAAGGTCAGATAAAGAGCTTCACAGATAAGAAAAAGCTAAAGGAGTTCATCACCACCAAACTTAAAGGTATTCTTTATGAAGAGGAAGAAGAAGAAAAAGGTAAAGATAAAAATTATGAACAACAAATACATGTCTATCAACAAGTGAATCTAAAAATCAAGTGAATAAAAAATCCGAGGAACAGAATAAACTGGTGAATATAATAGAATCAGGGGCATAGAAAGAGTGTGGACCAACAATTCTCAGGGGAAAAGGGATGTGGGAGGTGCAGGAAGAGACTGAACAAAAAGCGTACACCTATAGATGAGGACAGTGTGGGGGAGAGGGTGGGGTGAGAACCTGGTGGAGGGGGGATAAAGGGGGGGAAGAGGAACAATAGTAATAATCTGAACAATAAAGATTTATTAAATTTAAAAGAAGTCATACACTGCAAATACACCAAGTCAGGAATGATCCCATAATATAGGGAAATAACAAAAAATCACAAAAGGAAGGTGGGAGATGGTGAGTGGGTGAGAAGAGATCAACCAAAGAACTTGTATGCTTATATGCATAACCATGGGTTGGTAAAGGCCTTGGGTAGGGTGTGGAGGTGGGCTGAGAGAAGTCAGTGGAGGGAAAAGGGGACATATGTAATATTTTTAACAATAAAGATTAAATAAATAAATAAAAGAAAACAAAAATGAAATACACAGGGAAAGGTCCTTCTATGGATAAGCCATCCCAGCTAGGACCATAGAGGTGATAGGGACACACAACCTTGCTATATCCCAAGTCTTGCTGCTTAGAGCTTCTTTCTGATATGCATAGTCTGAGGTGTCATGCATATGCATGATAATTTCTATCACAGGCTGAACCAAGGCAGCACTTCCTAGCGTCTTCCTGTGCTGTAGGATCCTCCCTATCAGCCTGTGTTCCTAGCCCTCTTTTGGCCATCCTACCAACAGGCCCATCTTATCCCACACCAACCCACATTGGGAACTAAAAAGAGAGCTCCTTCTGGGTGCTGGAATAATTTTATTCTTTCTCTGGCTGCTGCTGTTGCTACTTCTGCACCCTCCCTGCCACACAACTCCACTGCATCCCCAAAGCCTACATTGGACCCCAAGCTACTGTAGTGATGGTCCATTTTGTCTGCTTTCTACTCTGTAAATGAAGCCTTCTCTAGACAGGAAGGGTCTGGCAAACACTGCAGCCCAGGGGTATGACAGGTACAGGTGGTTTTCTGGGGAGACTCAAATGGCCATCTTCTCTAGAGGCAGGGCTCTGGAATGCCTACATGGCAGCTCACACCAGGTGCTTTCCCTGGTTGGGTTTCCAGACCGGGCAGCCAGGGAGTAGTTCCAGGTGCTTCTCCAGTGTACTTCAGCAAGCAGCAAGGCCACATGCTCCCTCCAGTCACTTTCTCAACCTCTCCCAGTCCCTGATCAGCATCTTCAGAAGAACTTAATGTTTTTTTATTGTTTAAAGTATTACATATAGTACATATATCTTCTCTCCCCACCCCATTGACTTTCCCCTAGCCTCCCCTACCCCTGTCACATGCCCAGCCCATGTAACAAATAACAAATAAATGAGGAGAAGGAAAGAGGGAGGGAGGGAGGGCCTGAAAGCTGTCAGTCTCTTGCTGCCACATCCTAAGAACGCTGAGCCAGGTCAAGGTGGTGAGTGGTGGTGGTGTGTGTGTGTTGGGGGAGGAGAGAGGAGGCAGAGTACGGAAGGAAGGTTTCAGACTGTAAAATGGTTCTCACACTGGTACTCAGTGACCTCCGACTTCCTTAGTTCTAAGATGTGTTGCACTGGGGCCTCTTCGGGCCAGACGTTAGCCACATGAAACAAGTAGAAGCTATCTTCACCTCTTCCTTCTCTGGCACCTAGTGAATGGATTGTCTCTTAAATTAAGATAATCAATTAAATTGTCCTTCATTGAGGGTCTTCTGTATGCCAGGCACTCTGCTCAGCCACTACTCCTATTCTCCAGTAGCCTAAGCCAACCTACAGAGGTGAAAACTGAGGCCCAGAAGATGTAATCTTTTCTCACTAGAAATCAGGTTGCATCTCAAAGTCAGCCCTTTCCTGAAAACATACTGCCTCCACATGAACAAGCCCATCCCCTCTAGATTTCTCTGAAGTAAGTGGCGAATGAATTCTGTCTACCTCCCCTGCTCCCAAGGCTCTTGACAGCAGAAATGGACTGTGGTGACTTTGAACTTTAAAAGGATAGGAGGAGGCAGCACAATGCCTGAGTGTGTCATTCCTATCCACATCCCTAATCCATGGGTTAAGTTGTGTAGTGAGGTAAATGGGAAAAGGTACATCTCTGCTCTTGATAGCAGCCAGGCCAGCTGGAGGGCAGCATCCAGGGTAGGAACAAAATGTAGTCATGTACGATTTGGCAACACTATCCATCCATTTATTCATTTATTGATTGATTTATGTGTTCATTCATTGAATATTTATTGAATAATTACTGTATGCCTGGCAGTGCTCCTACTTTTGTAATCATTGAGGACACAGTGAAGAATAAACTGACAAAAGTTCCTTCCTTTGTCCATCTTATAGTACAATGTAAACATTTTCAGTAAAGGACCAGAAGTAAATTTGTTGTTGTTGTTAATCCTCACCCAAGGATATTTTTCCATTGATTTTTTTTTTTTAGAGAGAGAGTGGAAAGGAGAGGGAGAGACAGAGAGAGACACACTGATTGGTTGCCTCCTGCATGCACCCTGACTAGGGCCAGAAAACCTGCAACTGAGGTATATATCGATACACTTGACCAGAATCCAACCCGGGAGCTTTCAATCTGCAGGCTAATGCTCTATTCACTGAGCCAAATTGGATAGGACTAGAAGTAAATATCTTATGCTTTGTGAGCCACACACAGCCACTGTCTTTGGTTTGTTATAACCCTTTAAGAACTTAACAATTCTTAGTTCATGAGCTGCATAAAAACAGGCTGCTGGCCACAGTTTGCCAATACCATGGATAGAGCATCACTATCCAATAGAAATTTAATACAAGTCACAAGAGTATTTAAAAATTTTTAGTAGCTACTTTTAGAAAGTAAATTGAAATGGGTGAAATTAATTTTAATAATATAGTTCATGTAAGCCAATATATCCATTCAATTATCACTTCAACATTATATATATATATATATATCCTATCTAATAAAGGAGTAATGTGCAAATTGACCATACCTCTGCTACACCCACATGCTATGCCCACCATCCAATCAGGAGCGAGTATGAAAATTAACCCAACCAAGATGGCTGCACCCATGAAGAGAGCAGGAGGCTTGGGTTTCCCAGGCAATGAAAGAAGTTAAGCTTTTCACCTGCTATGGCCTGCCTTGGCCTCCGCTTAAAGAGAAGGCTAAGAAAATGTGACAGGAGGTTGGCTGTAGGAGGGGAAGGGGGTGGCCATCATCATGGTTATTAAAGTACTCCTCAGCCTCCTCCCTCAGATTCTGCAAACCTCATATCAAAGCTTTCTCCCCACTCTCAGGATCCTCACATTGGAAGAGGTGGCAAAGGCTATTATCCCTCTGTTTCAAGGGGGCAAGGGGAAGATTCAGCTCCCCTTTCTGCCTTAGCCCTGCCCTGCATGGCACCCCATCTCTCAGCTCTTACCCCTTGGTCCACCTTCCCTCACCAGAACAGGATGGGAGGAAGGTCAAGAGAGCAGGGTTGGTCAGTGGAGGTGTCACTCAGAGCCACAGAGCCTTAGCACGTATGGGGAGATGCTGGATATTGCCCAGTTGAAAACAAGCTCTCCCCTTAGCTCAGAATTTCCCAAAATGCATTCACTCAGATTCTACCTCACAACTTTTGCTGAAACTTTATACTATCTATTTAATTCTCTGAATATTTTAAGCCAACATACCTTTTTAGTTAGATAATTTTATTTTAAAAGAAACATTTCTATGAGTAACTTAAGAGGAAATTCAGTCTCATATTCATAAATAGAAGGTAAGTGTAAAACCAAATACAATGAAAACAAAACAAAACAAAAAACCACATTCTAAAATATTAAGTAGGCACAGAAGCTAGGAGTTCTTGAGTCTGAGGTCTGTCATTTAGTATGCAAGGGGAGGAGGTTTTTAAGAATTAGAGGCATTGAAGGCATACCACTACCAACCAGAGACATTCTCAGTGTTTCCTGAAGCCTTTGAAAGTAATTGAAAGCAGGTAATGTTCTTACCAAGTGACATGATGGTGTGGCCACGTGTGACATAAAATCATCTCCCTACCAGCAATCTTTACTGTGCTTCCTCAGAGTTTACGTGGCCCTTACCAAGAAAACTGCCTGCTTCTACCCTGGCCTCTTTTCCCCCCAGGGGCCAGACTGACTTACTAAAAACCAAGTTAGGTCCTGTCTCTTTTCTGTTCAGAGCCTGCAAGGTTTCCGCCTCAGTCAGAGTACAATCCGGTCCTTACTATGACCTTGTAAGCCCCATTACTCCTCTACCTCAGTCATACCACCACCCTAGAGCAGTTGCTGTTCCCCCTGCCTGATTACTTTTTCCTACATCACCTCTTTCTTTACCTCCTCTAGGTCTTACTTAAACATCACCTCCTCAGTGAAGCTATTCCTGGCCACCCAAAAATTGCAGGTCTATCAGCACCACTGCTTACACTTTCTATTCTTCCCTGATCTATTTTGCTCCTTAACAATTATTAATATTTAACAGACATATACTTTACTTGTTTATCTAGTTTATTTACTGTGTCCCCACTAAATTCCAGATTCATGAAAGCATGAATGACTTTTGTCCTTTGCTTACTATTGTGTCCTCAATTCCTAGAAAGTGCTAAGATTTTGTTGAATGAAACAGGAATCTTATCAGCCAGGAAAAGCATAATGTCACTATCATTATGCCCATTTGCAGATGAGAAAAACTAAGGCCAACGTTGCAAATCAATAAGTAGCAGAGTCAGGATTTTAAGATAGACTTCAAACCTTGGGCTCTTTACAAAATGTCATTTAGTTCAGGCCCCTCATGTTATACTTGGAATGAATAAAGGCCAGATAAAGAGATTCACTAATAATAATTAAAAAAAAAAAAGCTAAAGGAGTTCATCACCGCCAAACCAGAATTATATGAATTGCTGAAGGGGGTTCTTTCTGAAGAGAAAGTAAATAAAGATAAAAACTATGAACAACAAATACGTAACTATCAACAAGTGAATCTAAAAACCAAGGAAATTAAAAAAAAACACACACTGATGAACAATATTAACTGTTGAATATAATAGAATCAGAGGTATGGAAGGGGAGTGAACTGACGATTCTTGGGGGAAAGGGGAGAAGGGGATGTGGGAAGAGCCTGAACATAAACTGTGCACCTATGGATGAGGAGAATGGGGAGTGGGGAAAGGGCAAAGAGGGTGGGGTGGGAACCTGGTTGAGGAGACCAATGGAGGGGCAGGGGGGCAGAAGAGGAACATTTGTAATAATATGAACAATAAAGATTTATTTTAAAAATATATTTGTATGGGAAGCTGTGGGGTAGGCATGCATGGGATGAAAGGGTATGGGCAAGGCCTCATGGCATCTGCAACATAGTGCACTTTGGACCATCACATAACTTCCGAGTCTTAATCTCATTACCTACAAAATGAGCACAATACCAACTCCCTATAGGGTTATCTTGAACTTTAAATGAGATAATAGTAGCTCAGTACCTAGCACATAGTAGGTACTCAATAAAGATTTTTCTTTTTCTTTTTTTTTCTTTTCTTTTTTTTTGGCAACATTGTTCATTGTCCAAAGGCCATTTCTGAGCTTTAAAGTCCTTCATGACCACCTCAGACACAGTCTATATGCGAGCTCCAGGCCTATGAACAGAGGCAAGAATGATTATTCTTCTGGAAGCGAAAGCCACTCTGATGGCCATTTGGCCTCAATCAAGGACATTACCAGGACTGACAGCCACAGTAGGTGTGGCCCCTCCTGCCTCTCTCTGCCATTAGCCTTGCAAACTACACTGGCAGACAGGCCTCAGGGCATTGCCCAGGAGCTTGGGGCTTCCAGAGAGCAGGCCCAGCCCCCTTCTCATCCCAGACTGAGTCATGGACACTACAGGGTCAGGGCCCAGAAGACCAAGTAGGAGGGAGATGGGTGTGCAGGACACTGAACAATTCTGTGCCCTAACCCCACAAGAAACTGAGGGAATTGTGGTGGATCTGTGCAGGGTCAGTGCTTCCTTGCCCTCGGAAGCTGGCTGTGAGAGGAGTGGATTCATGGAGTGGGAACCTGCCCACAGTCCTTGAGACTCTATTTTACTTCCCTCCGCAGTCTCTCTTTCCCCATTGGCCTGGCAGAGGGCAGGAACTTTATAATGCTGGTCCTGGGACCCTGAGGAGAGGCTTAGGCGAGGCAGCTTCCAGCCCTATCATCAAGACTACCTTGTCAGTCCAGATGGAGGCTCAGATGCCATTTGGAAGGAGGGGAAGGACAGGCTTATGTAAATGTCAGAGGGGTAAACAGCTTCCTCAATTCTGGCAGTAGAAGTGGGGACAGGGCTGGAGAAGAGAGAGAAAGGGGGGGGGGTCTATTCTGTCCCCCTGCCACCTATTCATATCGGAGATGCAGCTCCTGTAACTGTTCCAAGAACCTCAGAGTGGCCAGTGTCGCTACTCCATTTCCTGGATGTAGAAATGAATCAGAGCACCAATGGGTTAATATATTGGTCTTCCAGACCACTGACACTGAGGCTTTCTGGCAGCCTGGGGCATCCTTGGAGCAGAATCTAAACAACACCTACCTGAGTGGTGACAGCTCCTCCCACAAGCCCAGCTGCTCTGACCCTTTGGTTCAGAAAGCCCTGGCCTCTCCCCAATGTGAATGCCCAGCTGGATATCCCTCTCCATCTGTGTCCTCATGCTCAGCTTCCACCCACATCCCTAAATGAGGTGGGTGTGCAGAACTTTCCCACAGTTTGAGGCATGTCTGTGTGCCAGAGTCTCCCTCGCATGTACCCTTTAAGTGCTATGCCCACAGATAACAATATGGTGATTGCTGGGGAAGGGGCGGTGGAAGGTTGTAGAAGAAGGTAAAAAGGGGATGAATGGTGACAGGAGACTTGACCTGGGGTGATGAACACACAATGCTGTATACAGATGATGTATTATAGAACTTATACCTGAAGCTTGCATAATTTTATTAACCTATGTTATCCCAATAAATTCAGGTAAATAAATAAAAACATAAATACTGTGCTCAGCCACAGAGGGAGCCTTTGAAGGGCAGTGAGCTGCGCTGGGGTGGGGGTGAGGGGCGGCTAAGGCAGATGCTGAGCTTAAATCAGAGGCCTTGTCAGGGACCAGGGAATGATCCCTGCTTCTACTCTTAACCAGAGTGAAAAGATGGTCGACATCATCCTAAACCAGGTAAGATGGGCTTCTGCACTTGGAGCAGAATCTAAACAACACCTACCTGAGTGGTGACAGCTCCTCCCACAAGCCCAGCTGCTCTGACCCTTTCCCCCAGCTCTGCACTTCGAAGGCTCTGCTCATCCTTGGACTCTCTGTTGTGAGAGGCTTCTTCCCTGGGTCAAAGCTTCTAAGAGGACGCTGTGCCCCAATGTCCACGCTCAAGGCCTGAGAACTGTACAAGAAGCTGTATGCAGGGGATGGAGTATGGACAGAGTGTGGCCTTACAGGCAGAGTATCTGTGCCCATGTTTGTGAGCAAGGTCCTTTTCAGGTTGGGACAGGCCAGGATCTGGGACTAGAATCGAAGGGCCAGCTCTTTCCAACAAGTCTAGATTTAAACCCAACCTTTCAGGTTGCTATGAAGGTATATTTGTCAAGGTAGGAGCCTAAAACATGTTTTATTCACTGTTTGTTAGTGTGATTTAAAATACCTCGATGTACACTTTGCTTACACTTTACACGGAAAGCATTTAGATGTATGTACATGGGCTTCCTTTTATATCCACAATGTTAGGAGTGGGCCTCAGAGGGGGCTGGGGCATTAGACTCAATTCTCTATGCTCTGCGAAGCAAAATAGTCATTTCTACTAGGTGACATGACAACTGACACAGATGTGAGCAGGCACCAGGCTATGGTAGAGTTTTGGGTTCAGCACTCAAGGATGCCAGGGACTTGCCAATAATAAACACAAAGTTCACGCATATGCATGTGTGTGTGCAAGGGCAGGACACTTCACGCATCAGGATGGTGCATGTACACAGGGATGTGGGTGCACACAGTGTAGGCACTGGTGGGTTGCTGGTGGGTTTTTCTTCTCCACATTTTTTCTGTACCGGGAAGTCCATGATTTCCTTTTCCTGTAATGACATTGCCCTGAGTCAAATGTTTATTTGATTTCACAAAATTATTCAATATACAACATTCTCTGGGGGCCCTGCTGAAGGAGGTGATAGCAGAGGATAGTGGGAAATGGGGGGCTGGGGGCTAATATAGGAAGAAAGAGTGCCAAGTGGATTTAGAAAGAGGTTGAGTCAGAAAGTATTTGATGTGCTGCAGAAATGGCAGGCAGGTGGGACAAAGGGGCAGAGGAGAGAGGTAAAGCTAGGTCTTTAAAGTCACCTTTTGGGAAGCTGCAGGTGGGACAATGATGTGGCCAAACATGTGGGGGGGATGTCAGATGGCTTGACCATGCAGGGGCCTTCCAGGGGACAGAGAAGATGGGTCTACAGACTGCTGGAACAGAATACAGTGCTCACATATCACCTCCCTGCTCCTTCCTGAACCCGAGGCTCTGGCCCATTGCTGCCAGGACCCCAAGGCCAACGCCAAGTGAGCCTCCAGATGGAAAAACCCAGGGCAGGCGTCCAGATGGAAAAACCTCCCTGCTGTAGTGGCTACACTGAAGGTACATGTGGGACCTGGATCCAACCAGCTTGGCTTTGCTACCTGCTAACTGGATGACATTGGGCAGTTATTTCACCTCTCGAGCCTCATTAGTTCTCTCACTGTGTGAGGAGGAGGAGTGTTGGGAGGATGTGAGGAGATGACTGGCCCAAGTAGGGGCCCACACATGGCATCTGCCATCTTTATCACTCTTGTAATTTATCCATCTTTTTTTCCTTCTATAAACTTCTATTCATTTGAGCTACCCTCTGCAAGGCACTGGAGTTAGAACAATGAAAAGTGCCTGACCTCATGGAACTTACATTCTAGGAAACCAACACCAAAATAAAATAAGAAAGTAAAATAAATTATATTTTACATGGTGATAGCTATTATGGGAAAAATTTAAGGAGAAGGGGATGCAATTTAAACAAATGATCAGGGTAGGCCTCACTGAGGTGACCCTTGGATATAGATATAAAAGGGGCAAGAGAGTGAGACTGTGCATCCTGCACTAGAAGAATCTGGGATGCAGGGAACAGCAAATGCAAAGGCCCTGAAATGGGGCATGCCTGGCATGAAGAAGGGACATCAGATCCAGTCTGGTGGAAGCAGATTGATAGGGGAGGAGGAGTGAGAGGAGAATGGAAAACATGAGGTCTGGGAGGGGATGAGGACAAATTCAGAAGACCATGTAGGGCCACATGTGTCAAACACAAGGCCCGCGGGCCAAATCCTTCCCGCCAGGCCTTGCAATGTGGCCCGCACCGCGCTGTCATCACTGCACTCCGCTGCGTTTCCATCACAATGACAGTTTATGACTGTTCAGTAAACCATTCGGCCTGCGATTTAGGCTGGATTTTAGATTTTGGCCCCTTCTCTGATTGAGTTCGACACCCCTAATGCAGGCCATTGTGAGGGCTTTGGTTTTTTCTCTGTGATGGGAGCCATTGGAGCATCATCCTTCTCTCTGACAAATGCACCAGGATGGGAGGGCTACCATCTCTTTTCCTGCCTCAGTGAGCCGGACACATGCTCCTCTCACAAGACAGGATAGATGGGCCAGAGCCTTGACATCTCATAAAGTCCCCGAAGGCAGCTGTAGCCTGTGGCAGAGAAGGATGGGGTTGGGGAAAGCTGAGCAGGACCCCAGAGACCCTGGCCCCTCTCCCTCCAGCCAGCACCTCAGGCCACAGTGGCTGGTCTCAGAAACTGCATCTTCCTTCCCTGGGTTCCAGCCCCCTCCTGTCTCACATTCCCCATGCCCTCCATGTCCCAGACGCCCAGCCTGCCAACTCCAACCATGGTTTCTGTTTGGACAATCTCAATGAGAACAGGAATGAAATGAACTCAATCTGTGAGAAGAAGCACCTACAACAGTGAACAGAGAACTGGACAGACCCAGTTGAGAGCTCCAGTGCAGCAGGAGCCACCCAACTCCAGGAAGGAAACATAACCCCTAAGATCCAGGCACAGCCCCTGTGAGGGTCGTGGTCCCTCCAGTTCAACTCTACCCGCTTCCTCTGAGCACCCATGCTGAGCAGGTGCAGCCCCATCCCTAGGGACACAGTCGTGACCAACTGAATCCAAAGCCGCAGTGCCTTCTGGGGGAGGAAGAGGGCTCCTGTGCAGCCCCTGCTCCACAGGCCAAGCCCTGCATCCTGGTGTGAAACTTGCATCTACTCCAAGGAAGATAGGTCTCTTTCTAACCCGCACAAAGGCATTGTGTGGGCTAGCAGTGGCCTCACCTTAGTTCCCGCACCTGATACCGTTATAATTAACCTAGTCACCAATAACAGGAAAGGAGCAAAGGGAAGGCCAAATATTATAGGCATGCCATTTGGGCATCTTCACCAGAAAGCTAAAACATTATAGTCCTCAGGAAGCCATGGGTCTGCTCCTTGCAGATCGCTGGGGGAAGGCACTGCACAGGGGAAATAAATGCATGCCTGGTAAAGCTGGGGTGACACTGGGAATGTACTTGTCAGTCACACCTGAGAACAGGTCGTTGGCCAGAATGAGCACTGTCACTGCAAGGGCATGAAATATGGGATATTTAATCCCCTGAACAAAGAAACTCACTCTCTTGTGCTCTTGGTTTCTCCTATGTCCTTGGGACTCTTATTGCTCAGAGCGTGCTTCGGTCCTCACACAATGGACTGTTACTTGCCTGATGCTGAGCTGGACCCAGCTGTACATGGAATGTAACCTCTGGACACTGGCTTTGCTTTTAGCTTTTTTCAAACTCCAGTTGCACTTCTATGTTTGGATTGGGACTTTGGAAATCCAGAGGTGTAATTCCATGCAAATAAAAATCGCTCATCCTCTGTGTCTTCGAAAATTCTTTTTCTTGACATGTCATAAGGACCCTATCCCAGCACTGAGTGGGGAAGAGAGCCCCCCAATTTCTCTGATAACAGAATGGTGACCATGAAGGTACCTCATGAGAGGATTAGAGCATGGGAAGTGTGGAAAGCATCTCTTCTCTGCTCCCTCCCTCTTGCAGCCTCCAAACCAGCACTTGGAGGGCTAAACAGAAGAAACAGAGTCTGACTGGACCCTGGTGAGAAATAAAATTTAACTTCCCTATTCTGAGAATTATATAATCCATCTCCATCTCTCTCCCCTGTTCTAATCCCTGTATGGGCAATGTGCTTCCTTTTCTCTGCTTGGGATGCTGCTGTTTCAGACCCAGATCCCAAGCTGGTTTTGTAGGTGCGGGGTGCCCAGCGACAGCCGCAGTAGCTGCGGCTTTCCAGAAAAACGGTGGCGACAGTGTCCAGGTCTCCTCGGCGCCGCCACCGCCGCGGGAGGGCTGCAGGGGGAGCCTGTGAGGGCCGCAGGGGGAGCCTGAGAGGGCCTGCAGGCAAAGGAAGGTGTGCACATTAAACACCAGCTCCAGGGCTTCTCTCCCTGGTGCGGGAGGCTGCAGACCTGTGTGCGCCCTGGGCGCGCGGATCCGTTCCCCTTTGCGGACTGCTCGCCTCTGCTCCGGAAAGCGGTTTGCAAGGTCTCCGGAGCCCGGCCCGCGGGTCGGAAGTGCTGCCCCCGGGCCTGGGGGGAATGGTGTGTGTGTGTGTGTGGTGGTGGGGGGGAGCTTAGACATCGCTCACGGCCCAAGTGGGGGAAGCGGCTCCCGCCTTTGGCCGCTCTGACGTTCACCCTGGCGCCTGAACCCCGCTCCCCCAGTCTGCGGCTAAGGCGCTCACTCCATCTCTTCAGCGCTGGCGGGAGCGGATGGCATCTGCAGAACTCCGCCCCCGCCGCTGCGGGCTCCCAGCCCGAGGGCCCGGCGTCCCCACCTCCCGCGGCACGTGCGGGCGGCTCTCACCTGGCTGCCCCCTCCCCACCACGCGGCCTGGGATTTCCCCTCCTCCCGCAGCCCGCAGTCCGCAGGCTGTGGCGGGCGGGGCGGTGGAGGGGTGGGGGCGGGAGGGCTGCTGGCTGGGCCTTGGGGCGGCTCAGGGGGCCTGGACCCAGAGAAAGCGCCGCGGCGCTCCTGCCCCGCCAGCCCGCACCGCTGCCGCCATGGGGCAGGAACACCGCAGTGGTGACCTGCTGCTTACAGGCGGAAATTGTCATTGAAAAACCACCAGGGCGGCCATTTTGCGGGAGCGGGGAAGTTCCACCCCTGGCAGCCATCTTGCTTGGGATAAAAGTTGTAACCAGGCAACCGGACCAAGCTGCTGCAAATCTTTTTAGCATCATGCTTGCTGCTAATACTATGCTTCTTCTGCAAACATAACTGCTATGTTTTTATTCATACAAACGTTAATGCTTGCTAGTATTGGTCCTTCCACAGGTATAACTTACAGAAAAAAGCCTCAAATATACAGATGCTCAGATAAATGAAAGGTTTTTATTACCTAATCTTGGAAACTGACTGGGAACAATTTAAACCCAGGGCCAGGATGTTAAATTCTGTCCAGCCAAATCGAAGTAATGAAGCATAGTAACATTCATCTCAGGTAAAAACTGCTGTCTGAATTTTTTTTAAAATATATTTTATTGATTTTTTACAGAGAGGAAGGGAGAGAGATACAGAGTAGAGAGTTAAAAACATGGATGAGAGAGGTCATCAATCAGCTGCCTCCTGCACACCCCCTACTGGGGATGTGCCTGCAACCAAGGTACATGTCCTTGACCGGGACCTTTTAGTCTGCAGGCCAACGCTCTATCCACTGAGCCAACCGGTTTCGGCTGCTGTCTGAATTTTAACCCTGCTATTCTGGCTCCTGTACACACCTGCTTGCTTTCCAGATTGAGACCTGGAAGCTCACATAAATCACCCCCTAGGTTGTCAGCCCACATCACAAAGGTTATTCTATGCCTGAGGACCAGAACCACAAAAGATTGCTTCCTGTGGACTCAGTGGCTCCAGGAGTTGAGACTGTAGATGACCATTAGAGATTATTAGCTTTGCTCAATTATGCTTCAAGATAGCTCCACATTCCAACATCTAACAGGATGTGGTTTTGCTTTGATAAGGTCATTACTGTAGTCACTTGGGGCTTCGAGATTTGTAGAGCTAATGCTCCTTCCTTCCCCCTCTTCCTTCCTCTCCCCCCTCCCACACCAGCTTTTGAATGAAAGGAGTTAAAGAGACTCCTTGATTTGATTCTGAGACTGAAGTGTCCTTTGTTTGACTCTCGGGGTAACATTTGGAGGCCCCAGCGAGATACCAGCCCCTCGGGGGCGCTGGTTTGGTCGCTGAGGGTGGTCATTCTCCCCTGGGTTGGTTGAGGAGCACCAGGTAGTCCCTAGGCTTGCAGCCTCTCCTTCCAGAGACCTGCCAAAAGGTAAGGAGGCAGGAGCCAAAACTTGCCCAGGGTGCCTAGGGCCCAGGTAGGTGTTGTGAAGCCCACCTCTCCCTCCCTCAGCAACCCCAGGCCAGAGTGGACACTTGTCTCAGAGTACAAGTAGTCTTGGGACTCTTGGGCCTCTACTCCCAGCAGCCCCCACCTCTTCCAGGACAGGTAGTGGTCAGTCTGTACCTCCCAGAGAAGGCCTGTGGCCCAACCCCAAGACAGTGGATGCAATTCCAGTTGCAGAAACACAAGGACAGAAGAGTCTTGCTATGGGGAAGGAGGAGGTGGATGGCCCCAGCCTTTGCCCATGCTGATCCCTCCACCTGGGCTATTTTCCTCTTCACTGTGCACACAGAAAACTCCCACTTCCAGACTCAACTCAAATGGGATTTTCCTTTCCCTAACAGATCTTTCCTGCACCTCCAATCAGGTCCTCCTTTCTCCTCTCCCACTTCACACTGTTCTCCTTTAGAGCACTGATCCTAGCTTGTTCCTATACATGTATTCACACATTTTGTTGTGAATTAGACAACAAAAATCAGACAATGTCTGTCTCTTATACCAGACAAGAAAGAACCCATGTCTGGATTGTCTCACCACTAGAGCACAGTGCCTGGCACAAAGTATGTGCTAAAGGAACATATGTGGAATGAATGAATGGTGAGCTGGTGGTCTGAACTGAAATATGGTAGCACTCATACTTGGGTAAAAACTGCTGTTTGAATTTTAACCTTGCTATCTGACTTCGACCTTCGATTACTTGCTTGAACAATAGGGTAGTTGCAGGAGATTGACTCCCACTGACTCAGTAGCTTCAGGAGTAGAAACTGTAGATAACCTTTAGTTCTGCTTTTGTATTATGGGCAAGATAGGGCCACATTCCAATGTCAAGCAAGGTGTGACTGGGAACCAACCCTGCAGGCTGTCCCCAGTCTTTAGAATTTAGTCCTGAGGGGCCAATCAGGGTTAGCCGAGGCAGTGACATCACCGACCTGAGTAAAACCCCTGGACTGGGCGAAATTCGCTCTCTTCGCCATGCTGCTGGCATGAGTGGGATAGCCCATGCTAGCATGGAAAAGGCTCTTTTGTTTATTGCATCGGACTCGGCTCCCTGGTGGTCCTTGGGGATCATGACTGGAATCCCCAGCCAGGACCATGAGGGACCCCCATTCCGGAGAGCCTGACTGGCCGCAGTAGGTGTGTGTTTGTCTGTGTTTTTGTGTGAGCGCTCTGGAGGGACTGCCCCTCCATCGGGGCTCTTACCTGGGTGTTTACCGGCTGCTGCGTCAGCCATGGTTTGAGTCCAGATTCGAATCTGTAAAAATTCTAGCATGCTTAATCAAATTGGCTCCGGTGGTCCATCTCTTGGGGACTCGCTCCGTAACATGAGCCTCCTTAGCTAAGGAAGAAAGGAAGATGGGTGTGCCACAGAGGAGGCAGATGGAGTAGCCTGGGTCTGCTCAAACAAGGACCTGGCCCAGTTCCAGATTAGAGCTGTGGGGAGAGACCCCTCCAGTGGTGCTGGAAACCGATCATTGTCTCCTTAATGGAAAGATGTGGAAGGCTGGTCAACCTTTAAGTTCTGAAAGGGCAGAGCCAACCACTCCCTATCTAATTAAGACAATGGCAACTAAGGCAACTTCCCCACCAAATAATCATGTAAATCCTCACTGATGAAATAATCTGCCTGTTACTGGAATTGCCTGCCTAAAGGCAATGGGTGTATACCAAGTCTGAATAAAAGGGATGGAAAGGCCAAATCAAGGTGGTAGTCCTCCCACTAGAGGTGGGTTCCTGCCTGGCCCCCAATATTCCCAAATAAATATTTTTCTAGTCCCTTTTCATTTGTGTGTGGCCTTCTCCAGAACCCAAACCCTGAACCAGATCTTAACCATATGGGATGTGAAAGGGGCTCCCACACAGTGACCAGATATCCCGATTTTGGCGGGATAGTCCCGATTTTTAATAATTTGTCCAGGGTCCTGAGGCATTTAAAAAAAGTACCGATTTTTTTGAAAGAATGCATGACTAGCTAGGGAATGGGAAGGGAATATAAGGTTTTCAGCAGCCATATGGCTATTTAGCCAGGATATGAGTTTTATATTATTTTTGTTAAATTTTATAATGTTAAACTTTAATAATAACAAATAATTGTTGAGGCTGATTATTGAGAACTGCTTATCAAAGTTCACATTGTTGATCAGCTGTTAGAATTCAACCACCATTGTTTGGACTTAATGAACAATGGCTTTTTTTGGGATTGGCAATGACAAAAACATTTTGTAACTGTCTCTCAGACCTTCATACTGCATGCTAGTAAGCTAGTTAAACAAGTGACATCATTACAAATCAGCTATTCAGATAATTTAGGTAAGTAATTTATTTACTTATTTCATAAGTACATAAATTTTCTTGAATTTAGCAGACAGTACTCATTTTATTTATATTTTGTAGTGGCAGCAAAAATTCTAGTGCTGGCCTTGAAAGTGACACTTATGACTTATGTTACAGCAAATTCAGAGGAAAAATAATACAAGTTAGTATTGTTATTATTTAGAAAGAAATATAGGATTAAAATTTAAATAATTTTTAAAATATAGTTATTTTATAACAATCAAATTAATTTAATTTATAAACTAACAATAAAATATGTTCTTGTAATTATGTACCTACTTACTGTGTTTTTAAGCAATATGTATATAATAATTTATAATATAATTTTAAATTATTTTTTTTAGATTTTTAACATATTGAGTAAGAAAACAGGATGCAAATTCAATGATATTCTAAGAAGTGAATTTCCTTTCATTAAAAAAATCAAAAGCGATTACATGGTAAAATGTGAGAAATGTAATGGTGAATTTTCTATTTTGCACTGCGGGAAGAATGATATTTTAAAGCACTTGGAGACACAGAAACAAAGATATTTAAACACTGAATTCAAGAATTTTTTGGAAAACAACTTATGGGGATGAAGAAAATAAATTAGCATTAGCAGAAGGACTTATGCCTTTTTATGCTATTAACATATGGACCAAATTTGTAATCAAGAACACACAAACACACACACACCCCCACCCCCCACCATCAATGATGTCCCACTTTACCAATGTTAAAATGTTGTCACCTTAGCCTATAAGGACTGGGAAAGGCTGGCCTGGGTCCTGGGCCTTGGTGTGAGTGCGCAGGGGTGGGGAGAGTGTATGAGTTGTTGCATGGGAAGTTGGGTGTAAGCCAAATTGCTGCTGATTTGTATTCCTGCTAACTATTACTTCAGGCCTTGTTTATTTTCCCTTAAAACATTGTTGCTTTAACAAGAGTCATACCCAAATTAGCTGCAAGTGTGTAATTTTATAGCTATTACCAGAGCATTTCTGTGACTTGAGTAGAAACAGGGAACTATAAACAAACAATAGCAAATTAGTCTTAGCAAGGAGACATCTGAGCTCTGTGTTTCAGTCCCATCCCTTTCCTGTTCCCATTCCAACCTCACATTCCCATTTCCAAGTCACAGCAGGCCCAGGACTAGGGTGTGGGAGGCTCAAGGATCCCAGAGCCCCAGCCCTGAGTCTTCATCTCCTGCCCCAGTAAACGATCCCATCCTCTAAGCACAGTCCCTCCAACCAGAATCCCCTCATACTTCTCTCCACAAAGGAAAACAAAAACCAGCCTAATTATGTGACACTTTCCTTCTCAGGTGGCTAATGACATGGAGCATTTTGCTCTCTTTTCTCTATTATTCTTGCTTATTATCTGGCTGTTGCCAGAAGCTCTGGACCAAGGCTGGCACTGATGTCCACTGCCACTCTCTTGCTTTTTATTTTTGTCTCTGTCCTTTCTCCTTCTCCCTAGAAGGAGCTTGGGAGACCCACTGTGAGGGAAGTGGTACCCAGTGGGGTGAATGACTGAGGATGAGGGTTGCTCTGGGATCCTTGAGGTGGGTGGTTTCTCAGGGCACCTGTGACTTGGCTCACCTCAGCTGCAGCCTCTCAAAGAGGCCTCAACCATGTTCCTGACCCCTCTGTTCCTCCGTCCGTTTCCACATATCTGTATTACAAAGGTGGGACATGATCCCCAAAGGTTTTTCATGCTGTAATATTTGAAGGTAAATAACTAAAAGGATAAGGGATGTGTAGAAAATGCCCAAGTGATCAAGGAGTATACGGAGGCATGGGGGAGGGGAGTAGTTCATAATGTGGGTTCTTTCTGCAGGAGAGATTGGGCTTTGGCCAGGAACAGAGGCAGAGCAGGAGAGCCAGACAGAAGAAAAATTGCTAGATAATTTATTCATAGATGTATTTATTTCTTATTTTTTAAATAAATCTTTATTGTTCAGATTATTACAGGTGTTCCTCTTTTTTTTCCCCCCATAGCTCCCCTCCACCTGATTTCTTATCCTACCCCATGCCTTTACCCCCGACTACTGTCTTCATCCATAGGTGTAAAACTTTTGTCCAATCTCTTCCCACACTTCTCAGACCCCCTTCCCTCTGAGAATTGTCAGTCCACTCCCTTTCTATGTCCATGATTCCATTATATTCACCAGTCCATTCTATTCTTCAGACTTTTTATTCACTTGATTTTTAGATTCACTTGTTAGTAGGTATATATTTGATGTCTTTTTGTTGTTCATAATTTTTATCTTTATCTTTTTCTTCTTCTTCCTCTTAAAGAATATCCTTCAGCATTTCATGTAATCCTGGTTTGGTGGTGATAACTCCTTTAGCTTTTTCTTGTCTGTGAAGCTCTTTATCTGACCTTCAATTCTGAATGATAACTCTGCTGGGTAGAGCAATCTTGGTTGTCGGTTCTTACTGTTCATCTCTTTGAATATTTCTTGCCACTCCCCTCTGGCCTGCATAGTTTCTGTTGAGAAATCAGCTGACACTCGTATGTAACTCTGTTGTAGGTAACTAACTGTTTTTCTCTTGCTGCTTTCAAGATTCTCTCTTTGTCTTTTGCCCTTGGCATTTTAATTATGATGTGTCTTGGTGTGGTCCTCTTTGGATTCCTCTTGTTTAGGGTTTTGTGCACTTCCTGAACTTTAAGTCTATTTCTTTCACCTAGTGGGGAAAGTTTCTGTCATTATTTCTTCTAATAGATTTTCAATATTTTGCTCTCTCTCTTTTTCTGGCACTCCAAAAATTTGGACATTGGTACGCTTAAAATTGTCCCAGAGGCTCCTTCATATTTTTTTATCCTTTTTTCTTTTTGTTTTTCTGGTTGGTGTTTTTTATTTCCTTGTATTTAAGATCTTTGGTTTGATTCTTGGGGTATGTTGATCTACAGTTGAGTTTCTGTAAATTCTTTATTTTAGACAGTGTATTCTTAATTTCTGACTGGTCTTTTTTTATTTTTTTGGCCTTCTCATTAAGGTCCTTGAAGGTCTCATCAAGTTTCTCAGCAGTTTTTAGAAGATTCTTGAGTAACCTTATAAATGTGGTCCTGAACTCCATGTCGTCCCATAGTTTGCTTTCCTCCATTGCCCCCTTTTGCAACATGCCTCTGTTTCTCTGCATTTTGGCTGCTTCCCTGTGTTGATGGAGTGGCTTTGTGTGGTAAGTGACCCACAGGGGCCAGTAGCTCAGCCTCCCCAGTCACCGGAGGTGGACAGTCTTGGTACATCCCTT